>NC_048899.1:11489140-11602855 GCF_011077185.1 Oxyura jamaicensis | reverse complement strand
AAGAAAAGAAAAGAAAAGAAAAGAAAAGAAAAGAAAAGAAAAGAAAAAAATCACTATTGGAAGGGCACACAATAAAACAAAGTATCCCCAAATGTTTCAGCATCATCTATGGCACCAAATTCAGTACTGGCAGCTCGTGGAGCTCTGTAGAAAGGTACATTCATTGTACATTGTTGATTCTCATAGACTGTAACTTTCAGTTTCCTGGTCAAATGAATGATAGATTGATGTATATTGTCACTTTACTCATTTATTTGCAGTAATCCCAATATATATTCAATCTTTTGCAGTAATCCCAATATATATTCAATCTTTTTTCGAAAGCTAAATTTAACCTGCACAATTAGCAAGGGTTATTCCTGCCCACGTTGTTGCAAGAGACTTTAAATTAAAAGCACTTGGCTCTGTAGTTCCTGCTCTCTGATAGCCCCTTAGCACTCAGTTGCATCTCTGCACCAGACCATTAGTACACTCCTAGCCAGTCTTCAAATAGCTGGCTCCCAAGACTTGTGTACCCCAATGCTATTTGGAGAAGCGTCCAAGAAGCCCAGTACTTTCAGCACATCTGTCAAATGATGTGCAGAAAGACTTGCAGGTGATTCTTATTCCAAAGAGAGGGGTATAATTTCACAGAAGCAGGCTATTTAGCTAAATTAAAATAACAGATCTTTTATGAGTGATATCTAGTAGGGGAAATTCAGAAAGTGAATGGAAAGCAGAAAGAAAACAGATTTAATATCTCTGCCAGCAGAGCACAGTAACTTCAAACCTTAATTAAACTAAATGCATGACTGAATTAAATATATTGTTCTGAATGATCCTCCAGGTCAATGAAATTATTAACTGATTGATCTGCAAAGTTGGACAGGTGATGAATCAACCCAAATTTACTCAGTTTTCACCCCACCCCCCCAATGTAATTTGTTCTCGACAAACTGTGTAAGTAGATAAAAATGGATAAGTCATTCAGCTGATAGCCTGTACGAGTGCTCCTTCTCTATGTCCTGATAGTGCCTAGGTGTTTTTAAAATTAACACTAGGCCCTTTATTCATGTATATCTTTGTGGTGTTGGGGAGGGACATGTAAATGACTGTAAGAAAATAAATAGATTGCAGTTTTATTCAGGTAGCCTAAGCTGTCAACTGCAGATAAGGGGATGGTTACGGGGCAAATGTCCTGGATTTTCCCATCCCATGGACTGATAGCCCCTTCAGTCTGCTACTATTTAGAAGTTCAGAAGCTCTTTTAGAGAACCAAATTTACTCTACTTTTAATAGTAAATTTAAGCAGAAAGAAACCCAAACAACCTCCCACACCAAATAATCCTATGCTCCCTGAAAAGATGAGGCACAAAGGATAATTAAATCTGTATTTGCAATATTTCCATTGGTTTTGTGCTAGCCACAATTACATTTCTGTAATCAAATGGAAGGTGAAAGAAAACATATAGCAATGCCTCATGCCATAAATAATGCATGAGTGGCTGTCTGAAAGAGTGAAAAACAGTTAACAAACAGGCCAGTTTTGTGAAATGTAGTCCTGTAATGTTGCCAAAGACAACGTCTGCCTAGATTATCTGTGTTGTGAGGGTTGGCTGTGTAAGCTAAAGTCACCTGGGGACATGTTAAATTGTCCTCTTGAAGGTCTTAAAAATGTTCAAATACTTTAAATCATAAATCAGGATCTTTTGATCACTTACTCCCCTACTTTTTGGTCTCTGAGCCTGTCAAATTTCGAAAGCTAAGGGGAATGGAAAATAAAAGAACCTTTAAGTAAGGCATAGGGCAGAAATGATGTCTTCTGTGAGTTTTGTTCTTCCTTGTGAATTGACACAAAATGACAATTAATTAGGGAGAATGGTAGAATGCAACTAGTGGTGTCATTCTCTAGATTGAGGTTTGAGGCCACTGGGGTCACTAATGATCCCAGATTTATTTTCAAAATGACAAAGTGATTTAAGAATCTTGTGTTTTATTTTCAAAAGTGACTCTTTCCCATAATGAGGTTTAGGTTCCCAGACCTCTTTTGAAAACATACTTATGCACTTTGATGCATTTTGGGGTATATGAATGGAGATCTAATATTATTTAAAGCAAAGTAAATTTAGGTGCCAATATACCTTTAAACATTTAACTCTACATAAATCTTGAGACCAGAGATTTAAGCTACAGAGTCACTTCTTTTTTAAGGACTTTCCCTCACTTCACACCATAATGTTATGGTTTCTTATCCAGTTTGCTTCCAGTTAAATCTAGATGAATATTTAAAACATTGTGAATACTCAGTGGAATTCTTTGGGTGCACTGACACAGCTAAACAAGTTCATTTTCAAGTTCTACGTCCTGCAGATTCTTCTTTGCAGGAAAGCACAACAAAGAAACATTCCTTAGGTTTTGTTTGCAGAATAATCAGTCATGTTTTCAGTTATTTGCACTGGAAAATTTATTAAATAATACCGCTTATCTATGAGGCAGGGGATGCTAAATGCTGTGACACACTGAGCAAAAGTCCATTCTAGATGGAAGCCTGTGCTCAGCACTTCAAACTTTTTTAGGTCTGGGAGAGCAAAGGGAAAAACTAGAATTCCCATCACTTCCTGGGGCTTCAAAAGCCTGCTTGTTCCTGTGGCAGAGAGAAGACAACCCTGGCCACAAACCTGCCTGTCTGGGCAGAGCCTTCCACCCCGTATCCTGCAGAGCATCCTTTGACAAAGGTTTAGCAATTCCATCAGCTGTGCTTCTAAGCATTTCATCCAAAGGATGTGAGTGGTGAGAGCATGCAGATTGCAGGCACCCAAACAGGTGTGAACCATGGGACATGGACCAGGGAGGGTTCTTCTTCCAGCCCCTGTGCTTCTACAGACTGTGAGATGCGGCAGGCACTCAGACACTGCTTCTGTGAGACCCTGGTAGGTCAGCCATATATGTAACAGCTGTCCCCAGGTGAATGAGTTATATGGTGGAGATTTTAGAAATATAACATTGCAAAAAAGGCTTGTAAATCTATTCAGTCCTACCTTCTGTTGTGCTTATAATTCAGGTTGAGTATAGCAAGTGCAGCTAGTTTTGTTTATTTTTTGTTTAATTTAATTTTCTGTTTCTCTGCTGTTAGGCCACAGGCTTTTAAACATTTCTTGTGTGTTTAGCAGTTAACTCAGAAACAAAATAGAAGTACACTGCTTTTTCTGAGCAACTCATGAAAACTGATCTCACACTGGTAAGGGTTTCAGAAGTTGGTGCTGCTGCTTGGTGTGTGTACATAAACTGCCTCATGGTGAAAAGGGCTGTGTGACATTTAGTTAAATGAGATTGATTGCATTAGATTATACAGATTCAATTAAATCATCTGTTATTCTGAAAGCAATGAATTCACACTGTTCATTAAGAATGTAAAAAACTGATGTTGTATCTGTCTTCCTTTATAACTTGCTCTGTTATAGTCTAGCAGGACGTGCTGAGCTGTAGCGTAGTACATTGGTTTAGATTATATTGAATACTAAAATTCATCTCTATCTATGCTGTTCCTCTATAGAAATGTAAGCCTTTCTTCAGCACTGTTGCAAAGCCAGAATGCTAAGGAGGCAGACTTATTTTGTTGGTTTTCCGTAACTACCATCCTTCTTTACATTTTCATGGAAAAAAATCAAAGGAAAATTCTTCTTCCATCAACCTTCAGATAAGGCCTGGAAAAGGCCTGCACAGTTGCTTTCTCTTTCCAGCTCAAATTGCTTTGATCAGTCGCCCAGAATGCCAGCATGGGGACCAGAAGGAGCAAACAACTGTCATTTAGTCAGCAGCACATCATGCTCAGTAATGCTGATAGTATCAAGGCAAACTGAAGCCTACAAAGCCACACAAGTGTAGGATGGGGAGGGGGCTGTGACTTTATTCCTGCAGCAGACTGACCAGGGTCAGAAATGGCTCCCCAGAGTGGATCTTGTATTTCTTTATAGCCATGCTGGCATTCTAAAGATACCCACCCACTATTACAAAGAAAATGCTTGTTTTCATCTGATCCAAAGTCATCTTCCCTATCCAGTAGACAATTATTTCCTAGATGATTCAATGGGCTAAAATCATCCATAGTGGAATTCTAAGAGTCATTTAAAGGAAAAATATTTCTTGTTTGCCTTTCAGGGTCATGTAAGATCCTTCTGGGGAGACTGCAGATAATATGCTTCTGTCTGTTGTATGTCATTTTGCAATGCACAGGGTCCAACTAGTGTCTGCTCAGAGGCATAACCTAAAACTTAGAAATAAGTGTTTCTTTATACTGGAGATAAAATAATTGCTAGTCTTGATAAGGGAGATGATTGTAGCAGTGACTGAGCATGCTCTTGGTAGCTCTTTATTAAGCAATAAGACAGCACACTAATTCCTCTTCAATCTTGGATAAACTCCACACTTATTTTCCTGGTGATGGTAACAATCATTGAGCTCTTGTGGCATTTCAGTGTCATACTACAAATAGGAAACCAATTAACTCTTTGCTTTGATGGCAGTATTTAATTCTGTATTATTAATTTAAACCTTACTGACTGTGGATTGCCACACACAGTTGGCTTTAAGATGCATGCTGAATCAGGCTCCAAGAAGTACGCAGGCTGAGTTCCCTTAATATTTGCAGCTTTAATGCAGTCAATTAAAATGTGATCAAACGATAAATCACATTCGTGCATTTCATTTGCTTTTCTAGGGAAAAAAAAATGCCTTGGATTTATGAATCAGATGATCCTTCTAGGGGTTAGTTAACTGAGTCTTGAAATCAAATCTTGATCACGCTTTTAGGGCAACAAATACAAATTATTAATCTATATCCTTTTTTGTTGTTGCTGTTTGTTTGTTTGTTTAAACCCATTTCCTTAGAATAAATGCTCAATATAGTAAAATGGAGATCTAATGCTTAGAGCCCTGGTGTATATCAACTATTACTGCCTTTTCATATAAAGTGAAGTGCAGCAATCATTCTGTGGTGTCAAAAACTGTTTGGGCTGTAAGACAGATGGGACTTTCAAAATGAAATGTACCTATGACTGTTTGCTACTATATATATAAAATGTCTCATTTAGTCTCATCTGTGATTTTCCAAGAGGAAAATGTTACCACAAGTAATTTATCTCAGTCTCACAGGTTTGGATCATTGAATGACCACCACCAAACAGGTCTAGCAATTGCTTTTTTTTTTTTTTTTTTTTTTTTTATTATTATTAAACTTGAGCTTTTTCTTTGATTTATCATGAACACTTTCATGCCTGTAGAACAAACAAACAAAATTAAAATAAATACCTCATAACAAAGAATCAAACAAATATTCCCTCATTCTTTCAAGTTTTGTTAGTGGGGTGTTTTTTTTTTGTTGTTTTTTTTTTCAGACCTTAGCTTAGTAAGGTATATGTGTGACTTTAAACCCTTTAATCAAATTAATAAATATAATACATAGGGCATAAATAAAATTGCAAGGAGATATATTTCAATACATAAAAAATTCAGAAAGGTCTTTTGTCAATAGGACAGACAGTAGACTACCCTGTCAGGCGCCTAGCTGAAATCCAGAGAAGGAAGGAGAGGAAGGCAGGCTTACTGTTTCTGAGGTTGACCTCGAAGGTGGCATGTTTCCAGAGCCACTCATTACCAACTTGGACGCTGGCACTGGGGATATTCACCTAAGGAGTGAATCTTCCGTATCCCTTGATACAGCCACTTCAGCAAGTAACTTCACTGTTAATTCTCTTCACAATGGAAATAAGTAAAGGAGTTTTATGTCTAAAACACTGAGAAGGAACATTTACTCATTTTAGAAGAAAATGGACTTTTGTGTAACAAAGTCAAAAATTTTTACAACAATGAGGACTAGGTGACATGGATTAAATACTGAAGTTTTAATTTTATTTTCATTTAATCAGAGGCTATTTTATAATAAATTCTTTTTCTGTGTACTGAATCATTTAACAACTATTTACTTACTGACCTGCAGAGCATAAGGATGGTTTGCTAGAGAACATTATTGCAGTGTCTGATTCTTAGGCAAGTGAGGTAGGAGTCTTAAAAAACAAACAGAATACTGAAGGAATATAAAAGACTTGCAGTATGTTCCCTGTATTGTAGTTTGTATGAAAATTCCTGCAGTGCTCTTTTATGAATTGATTATGTGGTGTTTATAAATATTTTAATGACTATTGTCCTGTAAAATAGTGATTTTATGGTTTAAAATTATGTTTTATCTACCATATTCTTTCCTTTCTGTCTCCTTCTCTCAGAAGTTACATTGTATTTTGTATTGAAGGATGTAATTTGTTGTTCTGCATTTCTGTATTTAAACTTTTGTTTAAGTACATTCTTCCACACATTTCTTTAATTACTGTGTGGAGCTTCCCTCCTATGTTGATACTTTCTCTTAGAATTTTAAATACTGTAATCCAACAAACAATGAATAAACCTAACCAAACTGCCTTTTTCTCACTATGAGGGCAGAAGAGGGCCTGACTGTGAAAGTATCTTTGCTATTACTGGGGAAAAAAATGCTTCTGGAAAATATCTAAGGGAAAAAAAAAAAAGCAACAGTCCCCAAGAGCTAATTAAGTAACATGTCCTACTGTTGATCTCCAACTGGCAGCCCCAGCTACTTCTGCTGACAGAGAGCTGCACTCCAGTGACAGCAGGAACACCAGCACACCAGCCTTGCTAGCACTGCAAGCACAGGATGAAGCATCGCTCTGAGAGCCCTGGATGAAGAGTGGAGCGTGAGAGAGCTCTGCTCCCAGGTCTGTCAAGAATTGACTGGGATAAACCAACAAGGCCACTTTTACAGGACTGGAGCCAAAACAACAAGTCAAAGTGTCAGGGGGGCAAATCAATTTGCAAATGACAGTTTCCAGTGGTAGAGAAATTGAAAGTTCTCAAACAGTGTTTAAAAGCTGGAAATGGTATTTCGAGCCAAAAGAGCAAGAACAGTGCTTTGCTTACTTCTTTATGCTACAAGTTTCTCTTTATACCACTTTGGAAATGGGTAGTTTACAACAGTTAAGCCGCAATCAAAATTCACTAAAATCAAAATAATCTCAGGCCAGATTAGTGAATTTCTGGTTTGAGGAAGCATGTCAGTACAGAAACACTGACTGCTTAATGTCATGACCTTTCCCCTGAGCTGTTTCTCTTTGGTTCCTGAGCTGCACGTCTTTTTGCCTTTGAGCCCTTGGCCCAGCACCATGCCTGTGCCCCACCATGAAGCACAGGCCAAGGTCACGTTTCTGCAGAGGTCACAGGGCCACCAGAATTCACATTTCTTTGTAGTCACATGTCATTTCTCTCCTGGCATGGAAAAATTAATTAGCTTTCCTTGTATACCCCCATACTGAGAACAGAGTTCTTCATTTCCTTTGAGAGGAAGGGTGCTGCTTCCTTTCTTTACTGGGTGAACATCAGCAAATGAAAATCATTACTGGGCTCGCTTAATATATTTTTCAGGAGATATTTTAGGTGAAGGGAAATTTCTTTCACAGGACATTGCCTCACAAATGCTCAATCTGAAGTTCAGAGGAAAAATGAAGTGAAAATGTTGGCTTTCACCAGCTGAGATAGGAGCCTTTTTAAGGCCAGATTCTGTAAGTAGCAGGGAAATTTCCATTACATGAGCAGTTCCATTTATTTTTGCACAAATGTCATTATGCAGAAACACACAGATCAAGGCTGAAGCTTTCTCTACTGCTTTCCACCAAAGCCATTATCTAGACTTCTTTCCCCTTCTCTTGGAACTTCTGTTCATACCAAACCAGACATCTTCCATTACCATTTCAACATCCTACATGGATGAATTTTGATGTGAAAATCCTGATTGTTCCCAGCTCTAGCCATTATTCCACTTATCTGAAGTACTCAGCTTCATTAAAATGGCAAGGGGGATGTTCCTACACACAGGCTGTTCATTAATCAACACTATATATTTTAGTTTTATTTTTATGGTGTGACAATGTGACGACATCCACTCTATAGTATTAGTAAATAATTAGCAGAGAAAGTCTCTGTGACTCAGAAATTTCCTCCTCCTTCACTGGAACAATGTGAGAATCTCTGAATCTAAGCATGTGGAGATGGACATCAGAAGTCGCTAGCAATGTGTCCTTGGCATAAATATCAAAATGATCAGGAATTCATCCTATGCCTCTTTGACTAGTTGTCTGCTTTATTTCCTGTGAGATGGTCTTTACTAGAGTAGTGTTACAAATTATAAAGACAAATTTACATCACTGAAGAGCATTTAAGTTTTTAATTACACGTTACAGTGAAAGGAATGGAATCCATATTGAAGTGTTATGATAACAATCCTTATGAATGTATTCTAGCACTGCCATACAATACCTTTTGCAATGTGAACAGTTCTGTAGACTTTCCACAGTTAACTGGGATGTTTTCTTCCACTGATAAAGGGCCATAACATCCCATTTCAGCTACTACTCATCTTTTGAGACACTTATCTTTTGAGACATGGCTATTTCCACCTTTGAGGGATGGCCTCATCTTCAGCCATAATAAGCCAGACTATTTATTGTACATCCAGCTGCTACTAAGAAATGCAAGGTATTGGCATTGGCCAAAATTCTTAGCTCAGTTACTCCACGAAATTTACTTCATTTCCTTGATCAGTGTTAGTCTAATTTACACCACAGAGCAGAAATGATCATGTTTACTGTTTGTGTTGTTGACTTAGGGCCTGTAAAAGCTCTAGTCAGAGTGCTCTTGTGCTTGGTGCTTCTTATTACACTGATGGCATAGCCCCTGGTTCACGGAAGCTTAGTATCAAAATCTCTGATGAAGCAGACAGGTAGACCTGCGCTAAGTTTATCACTTCCCTGTGAAAAATCATTGTGACTACTTGCACAGCCAAAGCTGGGCAAATGCTACTCTGCCTAAAGCTGGTCATGGGTTAGTGGCTGTACAAGCAAGAAGAGGGTGATCAGCGTATCAGTGGTGAGGTGCCGCACCTGTACAACTTAATGAGATGGCAAGTGGGTACAGGTAGTAACTCCTAAATAAAAGGCTGCATTATCATTCTAGTATGTCTACAAGGATGAAGGGAATAAAACTGTAAGTGTGTGTGTTTAGGTATGCAAATATACATTTAAGAACACTTAAGGAAGTCAATGCAGTGTAAAATCATCTTTGCCATGTTTTGTCTGGACTATAGATAGCACTGACTGTGGAAGATCTACATGGAAAGTGAATCAAGTAGCAATCTACTGATAATTGTTACCTTTATTAATCTTAGATCTATTATTTCAGTTCCAGGTATGACCAGCCTTCCAAAGGCTGGAATTAATTGACTTTCTATAATTCACATGCGGTAGAACTTTGTACTCCCTTCTGCAATGCTTAAACTTGATATTTTGCTTATAAACATACTGAAAAGATATATTCACTCTCTGGCTTCCTGGAAGAGCTAGGGATGAGAAAGGGCACAGACCAAGGGGCAATTGCTGGATCCTGGGTTGTAAGGCCAGTTTTACTGCTAAGAACAGGCCAGTAAAGGCTGGATTTAGGTATGTTTCCTTGTACTTAGTATTATCCCCCCTTCTCAAGTAATTTCATTGATTTCAGTAAGGAAGAATTGTGGACTGAAATAGTAGTAGGTCTTAACAAGGAGAGTGGAATCTGACTTTTCAGATCCTCTTCTTGTAATAGAGCTACTTAATTTTGCCTTATCCAACTATTTTATTTTTGATGCTGACAGCCTTATATGTCTTTCAAAAAGCAGAGTGCTAACCTAGCTGAAGAAAATGCTTCACAAATCTGACATGTTCAAACTATCCACATCAAAAGATAACTTTTTTATCTTCAATTTATTCTGAAAAAAGACTCTGGGGGGTTTATTTCAAAAAATGAAAAATGGGCCAGCAGAAACGGTGGTGTACAGCTCCTATTTATCTGCTTTACAGCTATCAGTTTGATTGCTGGAATAGCACTGGAAAACTAGATGTTTTTTTCAATGTGGTATAACCAACATTCTATTAATACAAAGAGAAAATGAGTTAAAATCAGAAAGATAAGCCTGAGATTTCATTTTATGGACAGCAAAAGATTTGACTCGAGATCTCTTCAATTTAGCTGCAGAGGATACTGCTTCTGCAGCAAGGGAAGCAGAGCGGGTGTTTTGAGTTGCTTTGTCTCGCACTGAGGTATGTGAATGCGACCTGCAGCTGCTTTTGGTGTGCATCCACACAGCTGGCTGTGCACTGTGGGGCTGCAGAGTGGGCACAGAGCTCACTGCTGCCCTGCAGGGGGGGCGGGCTGGAGGACAGCCTCTGCTCACACAGGAGTGCTCTCCCTCTTTTCCCCAACTTCCTCAGGCTATGTTGAATACCCTTTCTAATGGACTGTTACCTGAATTATCTCATAAAAAATTCAACATGTTCTAGGCACCAGAAGCACAATTAAAAAGTCTTCTCTAATAGGAAATCAGGTATTTTTAACAGCCCATTTCTTTGATCACAACAGTTAATTTAACCACTGCTGTCTGCTTCACATGGGCTGTGATCATTGAAGCTGTTCTATTTTCTGAGCAAAATGGGAAGTGCATGGAGGTACCTCTGCTTCTGTTACAGACACGTTGGAACAGCTTGGGGAGAATTCAAATCTGTCTGATGATCAAATTACAAACCAGCAATAACAGGATAAAAAAACACGTTTGATGCGTTATTGCAGTTAAGTGAGAGCAAGGCAGTCATTGGAAGACGTGTATCCTGTCCTGCTACAGCTTTTAGCGAAATCAGAGATCACTTAAAGTTCATAAGACACTGACTTATTTTTTGATTATTTTTTTTCTGACACTAGTTGTATTTAAGGGATTGCAATCAGAAATAATCAGCAGCGATGTAAACAAACTCTAAAAGCAGCAAGTAAAACAGGGCTTTTATGATATTTGAAAATTTCTTTTTTGTGGGAGAAACTCTAGACTGCACACATGGTGCCTTCAGGACACCAACTGAGAATAAAGCTGCTTTCAGAGGCAGTAAGTGATTTCATTCTATTAATGTCCAGGTGATTTGTGGTGCCCATTACAGCATCACTAATGTGATGGCAAACATTTCCTGGGCATGCCATGTTTTCAATGTTCTGCAGAACATAGTCAGCTCAAGTGCTTGTACAGTGCCTGATTGGAAAAGACAGCCCCTGGGGTTCATTCTTTTCATCAGTCAAGTACTAATTCTGAAACAAAAGAGGATCTTTCCATTTCCAAAGATGCTGAAATAAACCTGGTGTAAAAGAGCAGAAGGACAGAGTAAAAGAGCCTGGAAAGCAGGTGTATAAGAGTCAATGGAAACAGTCACAGAAAATTTCCATATGCTATTCTTTTCATATAACCTTTGTCATACATTTGCTCATTATTCTTCCTAGTTGAAAAATCAAGTAAATGTTTAGGCTATATGTATATACATATGTCACCATGTAATTATGTTAGAAAAGACGAGAGCAAAATAATGCGACTTACATTTTGAGTGGAAAATAGAAATGAATGTAAATAAATATCCACACTGCACACACAGCCTTCTAGGATCTCACTTGCCCACTGTCCTTCTCAGGGGCAAGTGATTCAAACTTACCTGTTTAAAGCTGAATAAAACAGGTGGCTAACCAATCAAAGCATATATATTGTTCATTGTTTTGCTCAGTGGAGAGAACAAGGAAGTTCTGCTCTGTGGGACTGGAAGGAGTCAACTGGTTGCCTGAACCATTGGCTCTGCCACAGCACTGGGAGCCCTGCATGGTTGCACTGTGGTGGTGTCCATCAGCAGGAGAAGCCTGGGCACGGGGAGCAGACCAGGAGAAGGGAAACTGTCACTCAGCCTCTTCACATGCAGTAGTGTTAATAGTAAGAAAAGTGGCATGGCATCTATGGGAGAAAATAACTGAGTGTGCATTAGCTTGTTATGGTTGTGTACAGCTCCTGAAAGAACAGTAGAGCTTGAAAAGCCTGATGGAGCAGATGAGCAGATGGGATAGACAGCTCCCTTGCATCTGCCCATGTTACATGGAGCTGTTCCAGGCAGTTCTATTTTCTATGAGGATTATATAGTAAAAGCTCCGTGTAGGTCAGTGTGTTGAGTTTCCTGAGGTTTGTCTCTTGGGCATTGCAGCAGTGGAGTAGGCTGCACCTGCAGATGAGGTGTAGACTCAGTGACACAGTGAATTAAGCTCTGGAGCACAATGAAAACATGTGAAGGGATGAGCACAACTTCAGGTCACAGAACAATGCTGCTACTAATCAGCTGCCTTTCTCCCACTGCTGCTCACTACACTCCATTCCTACTAACTAAGTGAGATTTGTTTCATCTTTTTAGTGCTGTAACAGAAGTAGCTACTGAAGACCTGGTATAATTGTCTAAAAGAATATGATTTTAGAATGAAAATATTATCGTTTTATAAACTCAGTCAAGATTTGGATTCTGTGTAAACCAAGAGAAACTTTCAAAAGGATGATAGGGTAAAATCAATATTGATTATTAGGAGTAAAAGTGCTATAATTGAGGCCATAAAACCTTTTAAGGTCCATCTAAAATTTTCCAGTAAAAGTACAATAAATTATTCCTAAAGAAGTAGAATATTTGCATGGAATTCAATGTCATTATATCAGAGCCTGTTTAATAAAAAAAGAGTATTACTAATTCTGCCATGAAGGCTATTATAAGAAGAGGATTAGCACAGCTATTTTGGCAAGTTACCTTTTTCTACTAATATTTCATTGTATTCTACAAGAATCTACTTTAAAAATCTCTACATGCTTTTAAGATCTCACTTTTCATTGCTGCTTGTTTTTCTGCTTCTTGGACCTTTCAAATCTGACATATTAGCTCCCTTATTATAGCTCAGCAAGAGCAAGCCCTTTTAATTTATGGAGGGCCCTAATTTTTATAATCTGATATCAGTACAGGCTGTAAATCTTTTTAATGATAAAATAAATGGAAATCTAACATGGCATTTTTGTCATCACTTCTTTAATAGTTTCTATCTTTATTTTAAGAGTTGTGATAAGTAGAGTTATGCAAAAGAATAAAATCAAATAATATTTTGAATCTACATTTATTGTGTTTAGGAGGTGTCTTATATATAATATATAGTAACTTGGAAGTCGTGGATTTAACTGATAGCATGTACTTGTTCTTTGTTCAGTGGAAGGATATCCCAGAACTTTTAACTGCTATCAAATGAGGAAGCAGCCATAACTAAACCCAATTCTGTTTTTCACTTACATGCAGTGAAAAGCTTTACAGATTGCTTCTACCAACATAGACCTTTTGATCACGCTTCCTCCAAGATCAAATAATGCAAAATCCTTCCTGCTATGCACAGGAAATCATCCAGAAACTGAAGATGAAGGAGAGCACAATGTCCTGATGGTTCAGGGAGGCTTCCTCCTGCAATCTGACCACTGACTTATTAGGCATAGTGTAGGCATGAAACTGAGGCTTGAAACTGAGGCATGAAACATAGTGTAGGCATGAAACTGAGAATTTCACTTTTAATCTAGGAAGTCCTGTGCTGGTTGAGAATCAAAAGACTGAAAGACAGCTTCTCCTGCGTAAAAAGCAAGTTCCTCTGTATGAAGGAGAAGAGGCCAGAGGCTGAGCTGAGCATGGCTTCTGGACACTCTCTTCTACATTTTGGCTACAGTAGCTTTGTTCTGATGGGCTTCATAGAACAAGGCAAAGCTCTTCAGGATGAGCTGTTGATGCTGCTAGATGAGCTGCTAGCTTAGTTGTCAGGAATTATCCTACTTTGGCAAGCTGTACTTGTAAATATTGCTTGATGCAAGCTTGTTACAGTACCTAGACCATATGATTAATATTTACATTCACTTCAGTGAATTCCTCTGTGCAAAGGTAATTATCACAGTAGTCAGTTTATGTTGCATTAAACTTCAGATGTGTAAGAGTCCCCTGAAGGAGAATATTGGTATGATATGTGTGTACCCAACCCTTGAGGGGAGGAAATCCCTTTAGGCTTAGACTAAGAACTGGGCTGCTTTATGGTGGTATTAGCCCTCTGCATCTCAGGGTGTCTGCTCATGCAGAAAGCTGAACGAGCCATGCTGTGAAGTGCCATGTAAACTGGCATGGCCTTGCTCCAGAAGAAGGTATTGTGCACAAACTGTCTCCCAGCACACCTGTATAAGCCTTTCCTTGAAAGCAGCTCTGTTTCCCTAAAGAACAGCACCCATCCTGTTGTACAAGACATGCCAAGATGTGCAGAGCAATATGGGAAAGAAGGTGTTGCAGGCATGGGCTCCAGAAGAATCATCTGTTTGACTTAACAGTGACATTTGTGAGAAAAAAGGTCTTTGTCTGAACAAGGGTCCTTCCTGTAGACTGGTCTGTGCATGGGAGTTTCTCACCATGGCATGCTGAGAGCATGGAATTTTTCACATTGGGTTCTTGTGGTTTCACACCATGAGGCTTGAGCCTAGCATGGTTCAGGAAAAAAGTCTGGATGGGAAACTGGTGGGTGGGTTTCGTTAAATTAATTGGTGGTAAGACAGCCTTCTGCTCTGCAGCTCCCGCCATCTGGAACAGCCTTTCTTTATCTCTCTACCTCATTGACTCTCAATCTGATTTCAAATCTCAGCTGAAAACATCTCTCTTCTCCTGTGCATTATAGCCTGCAATTTCTCTTTCCTGTTATTATTTCTTATTTAACTGTAACGTGTTTTCAGATGGAGCATTAGAGTTACCACACAGCGTTATGTGACACAGCACTGTTACCCGATCTGCATTAGGCCAAGCAGCAGCAGTGAGCATTTTCCCCCCAGAGTGTTAATAGATTTAAATTGCCCAGATGCCTGTCAATCATGTCATTTAAAATGTACATTTCAATTGTCATTTTAATGAATGATTTTGTGGGAGGCTTTTATTATTTTTACTTGCAGTACGCTCCATCTTTCCTCAAGCCTTAAGGAAATTAGAAACTATCCTGAGTGTTAAGGAATCCAGACACTATTGGATTTTTTGGTGTCTCTTGTTTATAACAGTATATCTCTACTACAGTGAAAAATATGACTTTAGGTCATGCACATATCCCAAAATAGCATTAGTCTGAAAAATTTAGGCTGCTCAGACTATAGAGTTTGTAGGCTTCAGTGCTCACTGTAAAAGTACCCTTACAAAGAGGGTTGAGCAATGCATGTGTTGATGATGATGGCCCTCATATCTGTAAAGCTTTTCAACCAGAACACATGGGAGTGGGGGTGGAGAGAGGAAGGAGGTGAAAACAAATATTCACATTTTGCCGCATAATAAATCAACTGTGTCACATTAAATCGAGGTATCCGTTGGAAGGCAACTCTTAATGGCCACTAAAACTGCAATATACTGTATCAATTCTGTATTAAAAAAGCAAGAGCCCAGATTACAGAACTGTTTGTTGCTGTTCAGATAGGGCCAAATCCTGAATAGCGGTCATCTGACTAAGTGACATTGCTGTGGCTGGGATTTACTGGTACAAGGGTGTGAAAGTCAGAACAGCAAGTTTATAGGGAGGAGTAATATTTTATTAGAGCTATTCCCATCACTGAAAAAAAAGACACTCTAACACTTGAGTGCATAAACCCTCCTTCCGGTCTAAAATCAAAGCTGGAAATGTCAAAGAGCAATAATCTATACTACCCCCATGTTGCTTCTTTCTTGGGAGACTCATTAGTCTCTCAAGAAACTATCAGTGTAGACACTGTTATCTAGAGATGGCTCCGCTGATTTCTGTTTCCCTTGCTCATAATCTCCCTTCCCACAGTATATGACAATTTTCTGTAACTGGAACTTCATGGTAGGCAGTGAGTGTTCACATCTCCCCTGTGTTTTTAGATCTGCCACGTAAGCGAGCCATTGAGCTAAGGTCTTCTATTTTGGAAGCAAGGACAGAATTTAATGGCTTCTCTAATAACATCCATGATATTAAGATTTAGTTTAGAAGAAAGTGTGTGTGCAAACCACATTGGCTCTCTTGTCTCCCAGAGATAATGGTAACTTCTAGGTAGATGACCTTCTTTGAAAGTGTTGAGGCATATAAGCTTATTACCAAAGGGGCCATGAGCAGATGTTAGGCCATTTTGTTATTTCTCTATAAAGTAGTCTTTGTGCAAGACCTATGAATGTGTTTCCTAATCTGGGATTGTCCCAAGCAGTTTGGGACACATGTTGGGGTAATGTGCAGTGGACTGAAATCACTGATCATAAACCATCTTGAAAAGAAAAATGTGTGTTTACTGCCAGAGATTACTGAGAGTAAAAAACCTGTTTTAAATCAAGAACTGGAGCGATTTCAATTCCTTAAACTAGCTTTGTTTTAGCCTGGAAGCTAGCTAGCACTGCTTTTAAATCTCAAGCATCAGATTTAGCCCTCTGTACAAGCAAAGTACTTTGAAATGAAGTATAACCTTGTTTATATAATTTTAAAACATGACCAATGACACTGTAGGAATATACTTTCTATATCATTTATTTATAATTGTAATAAGTAAATAAAGTATGCTAATAACAATTGGGGTCCCAATCCTACACACTATCTGCACTCTTTGAAGGGATTCAAATGGGAATCGAGGGCTCGGCCTTGCTTCCGGGTCCTTTTGCTGCAATTTTCTACTTTCTCTTGAACCCTCTATCTGCAGAATGTAAAAAATGGAATTCAACAGCCAGATGGTCACCTTTACAGTGTGGTCATCTTGGATGATGGCTGTTCTTTAAAAAAAATTCACTGTCTGAACTCTTTAATTATTTCTAAGCATATGCTTCAGATACTCCTTAGAAGGGAATGGATTCCTGAGCCTACTGTATACCAATCTGTTAATTAGCCTCCTGATCATCCCGTAATCAAAGGAATATTGCAAGCTGTATTTTACAGAGTATTATTTTAGCAATGTTTTATCATGCTTGGTCATTTCCTTATACTTAGAACTGCATCAGTCAATAACTGTGGGGATATGTCTGCTGTGAAGAGACATCTGTTTACTCAATAGATCTTTTTATTTAATTTTTAATAGAGCTTTTGTTATTTTGCATGGCCATTTGTTGCTAATATATTTATAATGATTACAGTAGCTATAACTCATAACGATTTTTTTTCTAAATCTATAAATATTATTTATTAAAAGATAAAAATTCAATGTTTCTTGTAGCAGCCATCACAAAAAAGTCAGATGTAGCAAAATGAAATAAATATATTTCACACCTGTAGTGCAACAGATCAAAAAGATAAAACTAAAGCAATGGATTTATTTATCAAGCTCCTAAAATAATGGAGATTAGAATTTAGATTTTGCTGTATTATGTTGCAGCACAGTTAAATTTCTACACTGCATATTAAAAACCACTACATTTTAATAGTTTGTAAAAAAAAAAAAAATCTATAGAAGTGAAGTTGATTTTATTGGTTTTATAAAACATCTTGATATAGAAGGAGCCAGATTCTGCTGTCTGCTAGCCTGATGTAGTTCAGTGGTTAGAATAGTGGTCTGTAAGAAGGTATGGGGTGAATTCTGCTGTCAATTACAGATTTGTACATTTGGAGTAAGTCTAAGGAAGTTAGTGCAATTTAAAACTGCAAATAAATATAGGCTCAAAATCAATTTCTTCACTTACCTGCCAAAATTGAGTTCAGGGTTCAACATACACAGCACTTTTTCCATCTAAAGAATTCATAGCACTTTAGAAAGGTGAATTAATATTACCCCCACTTACAAAGCTGAGCAACTAAGACAAGTGCATTGGACAGAATCCATGGCAGATGGGGCGAGAGATTGAAGCTCAGATCCGTGATCTCATTTATTCCTGTACCTGAATTTTGAAGGAACTTTGTGAATGTTAAGAAATACCCATCTATGCGGATGTTATCCTACTTTTGTTAGCATGAGATTTTTTTAATGACCTTTATACAAAAGGAGAATAAGCCTGTGCATTATTCACCCAAATAATCTTTTGTTTTAATAGATATTCTGGGATAAAGCCCCAGTAGTCATTCCCAAGGTGCCGAGTTCACAGCTGCTAGATGGTCAGTGATGAACTACAGCCTAGTTTGGTAGCAGACTTAATTACTAGGCAGTTTGCAGGTAAATTTAATTTTGCCCTGAAGTGAACTTGTACTCCTGAGTCCTATTCTGTCAGTAGAACCACCTAGAAAGCAGGCAGCTTGATGGAAGCCTGTTTGTTGTGAACTGATGGAAAGTCCAATGAGGACTGTTACATCTTGCTGTGTGGGTCCAGTGATTTCTGCCCAGGACATGGTCAGTCTCCTCTGAAAGCTCTCAGAAAACATCAGTCTCACAGTGGTTTTATCCTGCAGAGTGCATTTACTCACATCAGGCCTGTTCTTAGGTGAAGACTCCTCCATCTGTGTGACGTTTTGGTCAGTAGACCTGACTGAGACATTTCTGTCCTTTTTTAAAATTCTCAAACTGTTATCAGTGAGTGAGGCAAACACTGGGCTCTCTAAGCCACCAGTTGGCATGGTTGTTCTGAGTCTGGCTATCAAGAAGTCAGACGCTAGTCAGGTATAAGGCACAGCCCTGCAAGATGAGCAGAGCTTGTAGATGAGAATTACAATTGCATGTATCAGTACCAATATGTCAGCATGTATCTTTTTTTTTTCCAGTAATTTCACTTTTTTTTTTTTTCTTTTTTTTTTTCTTTTTTTTTTTTTTTTCCTGTATTAGATTAGTTTTTCCAGTAGGGTGCTAGTTAGTTTGATTATTCCCATATTAAAAAGGACGGGTGCAGAGGTTATTCTGTTCTATACTAAACAAATCTGTAATACAAACTGTGCAGTTCCTGGCCATCGCTAGTTATGCTGTAGAGGGGATCTCCATAACTTATATGCAAGAGAAAATGCCTTTGTTCAGACCAGCCTCATACACCAGCCTCAGTGAATCCTGCCTCCATTAAGTGTCCCTTGCCAATTATCAGCACAGATGTCCAGATAGCTCCGCTCATAACAGATAACCATTAAGAAATACTTTTGTTAGGTGATTGCTTAAGACTGTATACGAGACTTATACCAGAGAGCACCTCACTGTGAAGGCAATATGTGAATTCTTTGAGTTTTGGGAAGAGTTCTGCAACAAGTGACCACTCAGACATACAGAAGTTAGCACTGGGTAGTTGACTATGCAGGGGGAATAAACTTTACCTTCTATTTTATCTTAATGCACGCTAACAGATGGATTAGAAAATATAGCCGAAGGTCTAATTCCCTTGCACCTTAGAAACTAACAAGTCATACCTGATATTTATGAAGTTATACCAAAATAGTTATTGAATTTGCTAATAACAATATTCTTTAAAACAGACAGACATCAGTCACTTGACCAATGGGTTGAGTCATTCTTACTTAATGAGTGCTACCAACGTATGAAACAATAAAATCAAGACACTGAACATGTCTGAGGACTACTTTAGGCCAGTGAAGCACTGAGCAGTGACTCAGAGCAAAGGAACAGATCTAGGCAGCTGTAAGGCATGAGAGTGAACAGGACAGAAAGGGGAGACGGTTGGTAGGGCTGGGAGTAGTAACAGTGAAGGCTGTGGCAGCACATATCCACAGCTTGACAAAAAGGGCCAAAAGAGGAATTTTCATTGCAATTTTAATGAATTCAGCCATGCTTACACCATTTTGCATTTTCTCCCTGTGGTCATTTTTTGTAATTCCTTTGCCCTGAAATGAAGAAAACTTTGTATGCAGACCTTTATAGTAACTTCATGATTTCTTCAAACTAGAAGCCAGGAAAAGGATTCGAATCACATGACATAGTTTACTAAAGCCAAGAGAATCTCAGCTATTATGTTCTTGCCGATATTAATCCACAAATCAAAACTTCCTTGAAAAATTGCTAAGTCATTACAAGAGATGTGACTGGCTGCGATGTAGTCAGCCTACAGAACAGACCAAACATGTAAAGAGTTTGTTTGTCTTTGCTCAGCTGAAATGGGGAAGCAGAACATAATATACTGAAAACGAGAAACCAGTTGTAGCTCTTGTGAGAAAGAAAAATTGTTTCAAAAGGACTAAAACCACCCCCAGAATTTAATATTGACATCTGAAGTGGGCAACAATTTAAAGTATGCAAAAGCACATTTTGAATGAATAAATAACTCAGTTGCAAAACCATAGAAAAAAATGAGGGGCAAATAAAAGTCCAGGGCACTTCATGATCTTGCTTTTTGCCTTTAAATTTGACATAGACTTTAAAAAAAATAAACAATGGAAAATGGAGCATAGGCTTTTTTTAATTTGCTAAGGAAGTTATCTGACAAGCACTTATTCCTTAGTAATCCTAAGAAACTCAAAGTTAATTTCATTTAGCTATTGTTTGGTGCAAGGTTTATAAAAAAACATAATTAATCTCTAGACAATAACTAATTATTACAGATTACTAAGAAATAAGTCAACAAAGATATTTTCCTGTTTACATTCTTATCAGACTGTATCAAGACCATCTGTATTTTCAAGTCCTTTATCCCTAGGGATAAATAATTTGTGTTGTTCACTGAGTATACACATGCAAACATGTCATTTGGATTTGATACACATTTACGAAGCCAGACTTAAAGAACTGAAATGGGAACACAAGCATTAATATACAGGAAGAAAAGCTTCAGTGTGTAGTCCCAGTTGATAGAAAAGTAAATACCTCAGTGAAGTGATTCTGCAAAACTATTGTAGTGATTGCACTGCATCAGAGTTTGTATCTGATGACTGTTCTAGGTGTTATGATTTCTATTTGCTGCTGATATTTTTGCAGATGCCCACCACAAGAACTTGTGCACGGATGTGCGTGTGCATGTGCATGTTCATGTGAGAAGTGCTTTGCTCACAGCAGTCACAAATTGCCTGAGCTGTGGAATTCAGATCTAGATCAGGGAAGGGAATGAACAGCTGCAGAAACTGGACATTGAACGTTTTAGAGGGTGCTTATGCTTAAAGGCCTAAAGCTGATGAATAGGAATATGCTTGCTCTCTGTGTCCCCCGTTGCCATCAGCAATCACACTGGTCTCATTTCCACTTTGTACAGCCTCTGTTCCTTCAAACACCACTCTTTGCTGAACCTTCTGCCACAACTGGAAGGATTTTGCACTTCCCAGCAGGCTGGGATTCTCAAACTCCAAGCTCATTTCCTTTCTGCCACTGTTTTCACATCCCACCCTTGCGCCTTTGCTCTCACATATTGCTAGAGTGATGGTGGTAGTAATGTGAACACTCTCATGCAGCTCTGGCTCTTTTTTTCCTCCCTTTCCTTTCCCTTATATTCCTGGCTTCAGAAATGGATGGCTCCAGAAAAGGCAGAGAGTGCTGGGGGACAGATGCGTGGGAAGAGAGGTTTCCTAGAAAAGGCAGGCAGAACTACTGGGGGGTGAGCCTTGGCCCACCCCACACCAGGCAGGAGCTGCACCTTCCCTGAGCACGGAGGATTCTCCCTGCTTCTCCTTAACCTTCAGAAATGACATCCCCATCCTGCAAGTCAGCAGAGTGCCAAGTCTTCACTCAGCAAACAACGATGAAAAATAATCTTCAAGTGCTACACATTCATTCCCCTTGCAAGAGTCAGACGTGTGAGAGGCCACTGAGGGTTAATATGTTTTATTTTCATTTATTTGTGCTCTGTCTGTGGCTTTACAGTGATCTTTTGTTTTGTGGCTACATTTAAATTTTCTCAGTCTCCTAACATAATAGGATCTGCTATCTATTGGCAATACCCAGTACAAAATAGTAGCCAGTAAACTGCTCTGACTGGACTGAGGACTGCTGTACTCATGTCTTTGTATATGACAACCCCCCATGCCCATGGGGATGCAGTCACAGCACCCTAGAAGCCAGCAGGGATGACTTGTTTTTATCTGCTGATCTTTAGTTTGATGGCAGTGTTCATCTCGTAAATGAAATCACAGTACCTGTGAAGCTTAGATAGAAAACGGCAAAGTACATCTTTTCATCATCACAGTGCCCAAAACAGAAGAACTATGCTTGAGTTGAGCCTTATGTGAGCTACATTATGTTAAAAACACACCTCATTCAAATGGAGTGAAATACCCTTTTTAGCTGGTGGGGCAGTACGGCTCGGCTGAGTAAAACCCCTTGGAGGGCTAGTGGGAGATTATGTGTCCTGAAGAAGTAACAGGCTTCCTTGTGGCAGTGAGAGTGAGTGTGCTGATCACTGCAAAGCCTTGATTAATGGAGTGATTAAAGCAGCAGAGGGTTAGTGCTCTGGCAGCTGGGGCATAGGAAATGGGCATGGAAACTACTGGGAGAGGGGAAATACACAGCTCCAGAATCACAGGGCTGACTTGCCCTAGCAAACACTTTGATGTCGGAGGTGGGGAAGGATGAAACACATCAGGCAAAAAGGAAAAAAAAAAAAAAAAAAAAAAAAAAAAAACCTCCCACCCCCCTTTCCAGCCTTGTGCTTACAAGGGAAAGCCCCTGACTTTTGGCTCACTTAGCAGAGGCAATAAAGCTTCCTATTACGAGGCTTCCTCTGATGTATCGTAACTGGTCTCAGGCTCCAGAAATCCGATCCCTTGGAACAAAACTTACAGTAGATGCTAATAGACTCTCTAGCCCAGCAATGCTGCATAATACCCTCCATGGCCCAGAAAAAAAAAGAAAAAAAAAAAGGAAGAAAAAAATAATAAAATAATAATAAAAACACTTCTAATTCAGTCACATCCTTCTTTATTCTTCATCTTTTCAACTCCCTGACCTGTTTCTTTTTCTTGGGTTACTCTACTTTTAAGCAGAGACGAGCCAAACTCAGACTGCTTGTGCTCAAGGACTGACTTCCCCCAAAGCTACAGGCTGAGAGCCAACTTATTTTGCTGTGTCCTTTACAATGGCAACAAATCTACGTGTGGCTGTTTGAGTTGGGCCCATTAAAGATAAGGATCATCTGCAGAGCTGGAACCTGCATCTGGAGTCAAAATTCCCAAGGCTCAAAGGGTTTAGATCAGATGTCTGGGAATGGAGCCCTTCTTCTTTGCCTGAGACATCTGATCTAAAACAACTTCAAACTTGTAACTTCCTTCAGATAAACCTCAGCTGTGAGAGGCCTGGGGATTCACATTCTTGGCTTACTAGTGTGACTTCTCCATGCCTCACATCACCACAGTTGATTAGAAATATTTTATTAACTTTCAGCTCCTGTCTCATGCATGAAGGTTAATAGCCAAGAATATCCTTAGAGAAGGTACCTTGTATTTAATAAATGAAGACCAGGATGGGGCTTGAAAAGGGGAATATAATTCCCCATCAGTCCACTAGAGGGTAGCTGCCTCCAGATGACAGCTGAAATCCTTCAGCCCAGCCCCAGACAGTGTGCTGTGCTTGCCTGCAGTCTGCTTGACGTGACAAAGCAGCGTTAACAGGCTTTCTCTCCTCATTTTACCCTCAGCGAGCTCTAATTTCAGATTTAATAACCACAGGAATAAAAAATAAAAATAAAAAAGCATCAAAACTCTCTAATGACTCTCCTAGAGAAAGATAGGAAAATTAGCACCGGAGGACAGTTTGCATCTGAAATTGCTAGACCTTTAAACAATAGACAAGTCGCCACTAAACAATGGGATTCTGATATATAACCTGCATTAACAAGTTTAAGTCTCCTAATTTTATATCCCTGGTATATTATTTAGTGGTATTTGTGGGCTACAAACATTGATATGAATAGGATAGTTCATGTGCATTATGTGGAGAGAATCTACGTTATATATAATGCATAAAGAAATCTACACAGCCTTCAGCATGCCAGCTGTTTCTGTTTATGACACTGAGTTATTCATGAAATCCAGGAAGACATTTTGTAGTAAAATATGCTACCTGCTTGCCTTTAAACTGCTGGAGTTGTCTGTCCAGCTAGCTAAATAATTAAGGGAATGATGTGAAATTAAATATCACATTTCAATTCACCTTTTCCCTTCATCAATTCTTTCTTGTAAGAGGAGCCAGGAACTAGAGAAAAATATGACTCACAGGGGCTGTTTAGGTGTTGCTATCATATGTACAGAAGGTAAAGAGAATGATAATATGCCTTTCCTGTCTGTAATAGTGTTCACTGTAGCAAACCTTTCTGCTTGTTACAGTAGAGTAAATGGGGTGTTTAATTTGGGATTCAGTGTAGTCTGGAGTCAAGGTGCAGCAGTTTTATTACAGAATACAATTTTATTGGAGACTGAAGATTTAAATTCCACCATACGTACATCTATACATGGAAGTTCTGCTTTGCAGATACAAGCTACATACACACACACATAGTTCCTGCATGTTAAACATACTCTCTGATTTTTCAGTCTGAAGGAACCAGGGAATTATGATATGTTTCTGCATTTTCTAGTGCACTGAAAACCCTTGTTAAAATGCAGCCTCCTTTCCTCTAGCCATCAAGAAAAGAAAACACACACATGCATTCAAAAGGAGCAAGTGCTATTTTTCATTTCCTCTTTAGATTTTTGACAGTACCCGCAATGTCTCCAGTTCATGACCCCCAGAAAGAAGCTTTTGGTTTTCGAAAATACTTTCTTTGTTTATCTTTTTTTTTTTTTTTTTTTTTTATTTTTCCCAGCAAATAGCAGCATACCCCCCACCCCTTCCCCCAGAAAGGTGTTTAGATCATGTAATCACTTCTCCTGTATTTAGTCTAAATCTTAAGATGGAAGTCTTTCAATAGAATGATTTTCTGGCAAGGCCACAATATGATGTATATATTTGGAAATCAAATTATTTAGAATTATGACCATGTCATCAAAATAAGCCATTTTGAAATGCACTGCTAGCTCTCCAAACAGATTGTATGGGAAAAATTGGATAACACTTGGCTTGAGCGCTTAGAAGTCAGTAAAACCAAAACACTGGGGACCGTTTCATTTCATTTTCGTCAAAATACAAATCCATCTCCATGTGCGCGGGGGCTGCTGGTGGGGGGGACCCGCAGCGGGGGCCCCAGCCCCGCACCCTGCACCACGCCAGCCAGCAGGTGGTGCCCGCAGTTTAAGGACATCTGTCTGCTCCCTTCCTTCCCCAAGATTCGGAGATAAATAACATCCAAGCAGGAATCCTGTCTCAGACGGAATATTTAACACCCGCAGATCAAAAAATGTAAAGCTTTTACCTACCCCAGTACAATAAAAACAGCTTTAAGAGCCTTGTTATTCCTAGATTTAATAGCTTAGGGTTTTGTTTTGGTTTGTGTTTTTTTTTTTTTTTTTTCTATTTACAGCCCTTGCAAACCAAAGAGAGAAAATAGTATTGTTGCATAGACCATAAATACTGTTGCTGTGGATCTATTTTATGCCAGGGGAAACTACACAAAGGTTCTCAACTGCTAGCATATTTCTGTATCATCCATGTTTACTGGCACTCTGTGAAGCTGCCTTCTCTAACCGACAACAGTAGCTGTGTACCTAGGTGAAAGGAAATTATTTCTTCACAGGCAAAAGAGGGGGCTCATCCTGCTGTGGTTAATCACAGACAATTTCCATTTAGTTAGCATTTTCCTACCCCTCTTTTGTTGTGCTCTTTGATATCTAGCTAGTGGTAGCCCAAGGTCATTGCCTGACAGGGCTGCTATTTTGCCAGCAATGTATTTACACCAAAGTTTGGGATGAACAGTTTTTATCCAACTATTAGGGGGAAAAAAAAAAAAAAAAAAAAAAAAAAAAAAAAAAAAAAGCTGAACTCATCCGTTATGAAAGAGACATACTGACAGTCCAAGTATTGACTCCTTTATTCATATGTGCACATAGCTTTAGAGTGAACTAACACCTAGATCTTGCCAATGACCTCAACCTTGATCTGGAGGGACCATTTATTCACTAGCAAAACATTCATTCTCCATACAAACTGGTCCTGGGACTGCTACTTGTGTGACATTTGGTCCTCTATTAATAAAAACACAAGACACAAAATCACTGTGATTTTGTCCTCTCACCATTTGGGGCTGTGTGTCATGCACACAGCACCATGGCTACTCCTGAGGAACTCTAAATTAGAAATCAGCATTTGGTGGCTTTGCAGATCTCAGAGGAATTACGGGCAGTCCTGAGGCAAGTGAGGGCTGTGGAAGCACTGAAACACACACAAAGGCAAGCACAGACGAGAGAAGCTGGCCTTCCTTTAGATGAAGTGAGGGCATTTTTCATGACCACACGAGGAGCATATTACTGGTCCCTGCTCATCAAAGCCTAGGAACCACCATTTTGCAGTCACAACAGCAATAAAATGGTGGTTTGGACAGGCGTGCACACCCACCTCGGCACCGGAGTTCCTCTGCTCACTCAGCAGCCTAGCTCTTTTTCTAATTATTATGAAATGGCAATAGATTTTAGATTAGGAATGAGACAGGAAATGAGGGGAAAATCCTATGTGCATCTGGAAAACACACAGGGTAAAAATTAACCTTGAAGCTCAAAGCAAACAATGTATGTATACATGTGAAAGCAGTCTCTGTATGAATTTTCTAATAACTGTAAGGTGTACCTCCATCTTAAAACTCGTGATTTTAAAATTGAACACAATATGTGCTGTTGTGATGCTGCAGAAGCCAATGAGGTATTTTTAAAAATAAAACCGTAGAGCAGAAATAATTGCATCCAACTCTGAGCAGGAATTAGCCTGGCACTGCAGATGATGAACCTTGCTTTATAAGAAGGGGGCTTCATAATATGATGATTTGGCAATTTGGAGGGATGGTTATTTTCATTTTAACAGGCCTCTGCTTAATATATGTCCCCTTGGGGATGTAATGAAGGTTAACAACTTACATGTGGGAAGAAGGGATTTTAGTGATTAGGGAAATTGCCGGCTCCAGTTTGTGTAAGCATGCATGTGGCTGAGACAGAGAGCGCTTCCTCCCCATTTGTGACACCGCTGCAAAAAAATGTGTGTAAATGAAACATTTCTGGGGAAAAAAAAACATATGTAATAGAGAACTCAGTCCACCAGGGGCTGAGCCGAAGCTCTGAATACCAGCCTCTGGACCTGAGCTGGTGTCAGATCAGGTGTCAGAGGGGGAGACAGATAGTTCACATCTAAGGGTGCATCAGCATCTTAGCGAAATTCTTGCCTTGACAAAGCAATGCAGATCACATATTGGGCTCAAGCAGACAGACTGGTAGCTCAAAGAGATACAGATAATCTTTTTTTTTTGTCTAATGCAGCAATGTTTTTCAACCAAACTTCCCATGTATTCCACGCAATCTGAATTCAAAGCTCAGAAAAGAATCCAGCTGAATTTTTCTCTGTAATGTTTCACTTTATAAGATTTGTTATTAAATTACTTTATAATTGATTTGGTATTAAACAGCAAATCAGAACTCTACTTTCAACCAAAACCAGCTGTCCACTTACATTTCTGTGCATTCTTGACCCAGTGTGACAATTACCAGGGGAAAAACATCCCTTTACAATATTGAATGCAGTCCTGTGCCTGGACATTCAACAATATTCATTGGCCCATATAACTTAAACAAGAGCAGTTTGTTAGCCTAATAAATCCAAGATTTGGGCTGAGAAATAAAGGTGCTGTCAATAACCCTTTAGCCAGATAATAGAAAGGGGATTATGTGATTATTCTGTCAAAAAATTAGGTTTTGTGCTTTTAATTGGCATCATATCCTGTCATGAGTCTGTAGGGTTTAAATCACAGTCCACCATGTTTGAGTGAGAAGGAAACCTAATAGTAAATCCTTTCATCCCAGAGCCTGTAGGGTTTTTATGTGAAGTCCTAATTTCTGTTAAAATACTTCCAAAGAAAGACAACAGGAAACAGTAAACATGGCAACACCACAAAAATACTTTTCTGATGCACTATTTCTGTCAGTGTTCAAAGAATAAGTTGTATGGGCTGGAAAGGAAACTGCTGTATCATTAAAAGCCAAGCAGGCTAAAACAGCCACCCTTTTGTAAAATGGCCCCCCTTCCCACCATCTCTCATAAATCTTGTTTCAAACTAGGCTAAAGCCATGGATTGACTTTGCCTCTTGCAGTAATGGCTTGAAACTGTTGTGCATCACCGTTCTGCGTTCAAAGGGAAGCAAGAGTATTTAAAAACAACTTCTGGTGCAGGACGCAATTATAACTGACAGCCAGATGTCTGCCCTGTCTGGTACAGCAAGCTGAGGAGAGATTGCAAATGGTCTTGAGACCTTTGGATCTAAACAGTGCGTCCAAGTGAGTGATACACAGATAAACAACAATACCACAAATCACTGACACCGACTGAGGGGTTGCTGGTACTGATAAAGATTTTAGATGTCGGGCAGCGGCTGACCCTTCCACCCTCCCCTCTCCGATTTTTTACTGGGCCACAAACAAAGCACGTTAGTGGAAGAGGATTCAGCCTACAAAGTGTGTTTATATATCCACTGCCAGAAGTCCATCCTGCAAGGAAAGTCTCATGAGTATTTGTTTAGTTTACAAAAGTTAACTGGACTGCAGTGAAAGGTATTTGATATTTTGATTAAATTGAATGTCTGGAACATTTGTTGCGTCTTCTGTAGTGCAGGGGGTTCTCCCCAGGTGTATTACCTACCAAAAACATTTAAGAATGGACTAACACTAAAAATAGAGCCTCTTTTCTCCACAGACTGATTTGATTACTTTAAATAAAAGGCACTGCTTTCATGTCAAGGTATGTTCCTTATGGAACTGGGAGCAATTTTTAGAGACTTCTCACTCTCCTCACGTGTCTTTTGTGAGGAGCGCACACACACCTACTGCCTTAGTGAGCACAGGCTTAAATGGGAGTACTCTGAAAATTACACAAAGCTTGTGGGAAATCAGCAGAAACCACTCATCTTCATATTATTCACTAATATTCACTATGAAACCAACCAGTTCAAATGCTATAGAAGTAGCTGAAAAGCTTTTATTGGTTTTCTGTATGCAATGGCTCTTATGGCATTTTTAAAAGAATGTGCTGTTAAACTGACATGCGGTCACTGTATCAGTGTTAGCCTACAGGGAAATGGCTGAAGAGTGTTTGGACAGGAGTAATTTGAAGCAGTGAAGACATGCAAATAATGTGAATGAAACAGAAGCTAATTTTTCAAAGACTTTTGAAATAAGTAGTATATTTGATCCACCTTTAGGATCACCTTCTCCCTGTGATACTGACTTTTTGAAATATCTTACTAATACAAATTCATCTGTTTTGAATTATCTTCTGTTTTGAAACAACATTTGGTAGAATTAAAAAAAAAAAAAAAAATCTACAACGAAAACAAAGGATGTCCAGGACACATCTTCTTCTTATGTCCCAGTGAGAAAATTCACTGCATCACTTTATCACAGGTCTTCAGTGTGTCACAAAGACAGGTCTATGCAATATCATTAGAATGAAAGATAAGGGACTCCATAATACAAAGATGTCATCAGTGATGGGAAAATTCCAATTTTGAAAGAGGACCCCATTCCAAATATCAAGCTTGAAGGATTTAGTATCTTGAAACATTTTTCAGGTTGGTTCAATGTCATTGTGATAAAAATGATGTCACTTAAATCACAGAAACCTGATGTGCAAAGTTGTCCTGCTGGATGAATTGCCAAAACTTTTATTCACAGAAGACTCAATTCGACTTGTCTAAAAACTGACCAAAACCTTTGCTGTTCCTAGAGCCAAACTTACTTTGTGGAAAGGTAAAGAATGACTGGGAAGGATGTAACCTTCATTCTCTCGCTTCCTCTTTACCCCTCCTATTTGACTTCCATTCCTACAAGAGGCACTGCTTGTTTGGACATCACCATTTAGGCCTGTACTGCGCTTGGCCCACTGAGCACATCCTGCTGTAACCTTCTCACTTTATGGGCAACAATTTTGCAAAAAGCATTGTTGCTTACCCCTAGTGAATGAGAGGCTTGGGCTAAGACGTGCGAACAGTGTGAAATTAGGACCACAGTTTTTCGCTGAAGTTTCTGAAAAAGGTGGAGATACGTTTTGACTATGTTCATTCAGCAAAATGGCAATTTTCCTTGTGAAAGGGCCACTGTAGCAAAGCCTGTAGCAAATTATGATGCTGTCACAGGGACTGTTGCAGCACACCGCAGGCTGTGGTGTTGACGTGCCCTAGCAGACCTTCATGCTAAAAGAAAAGGCCCTGAGCTTATGCTATGCAGCAAGAAAAGGCCGCATTACTAGAAGTGTTAAAGCTCTGCAAACCAAACCTTTTTTAAGTGTGAATGAAGATAAAGATGCTAGATTTCCCTGAGGAAAATAGAGTTGCCAAGAGTATGGGTGTGAAAAGAAAGACTGTCAGGTTTTAATCTTTTGTGAAAAGACAGATCACATGGAGAGAGGGAACTGGGGCCAAGTGATGGCCATGCTTTGGCCAGCATTGGAGTCTGGGGAGTAATTCATGAAAGACTCAAGAAAGCCTCTGGAGTCTTTTTTACATCTAACTGGCACATGAACACGTGCTGAGTTTTAAGCATTCCTGCTTAAGTTTGTCATTTTAATAAGCTTTGAATGGTCACATAGCCCAAATCCATTTTGATGTGGTGAGTTTTATTTTGTTTGTAATAATTTTTAAAGCTAATGCTTACAGTGTAATATTATGCATGGGACTCTTCTTGGAGACAGTCCTTGTTTACATGAGAAACTTTTAAATAGCTTTTGCAGCGTAACATATTCCTTGCTACAGCACCTCTAAATGGTATTTTAAGATCCTGGTATCTGTCATCTATATGACAGATATAAATATCTGCTCAGCCTTGCCTCACAGTGCATCAGGAAAGCACTGCACACCAGAGGTCAGGAGGGAGAAGAAGGCCCGCAGGTGGTAGCAGCCCTCCCCCTCTCCCGCGAACCACCCCAGTAGCATGGCTGGGAGTGGGAAAAGGAGAGGGGGAGACACAGCATGGGCTGAGACCAGGGTGGGCTACTGACAGTCTTTGCCGTGTTTCCTTAAAGGCAGAATTTGGGTCAATACGATGATGCTTGAAATGGCTCCTGGCCCCAGCTACCCCAAGGATGGCAGAGCTGCCCCTCCAGTACAGAGCCAAAGGGAAGGCTCTGCCTCATGCATAGCCTTCACAGGGCACATGCATAGCTTTCACAGGGGTGCTGAACCCCTAATCCCTAAATGCTCAACAGGGTGAGTACAGCAGTGTGGTAAGCATTTCCAATATAAGGTAGGAAGTTCTCCAGTTGTGTTTGCTGCTTATAATTCCTGTGGCTAAGCACTGCACCTCTGTAGTTATGCTGAGTTGGGCGCTTTGAGGCAGTCATATTAGACTGTTTCTGTATTGCTATGTTCACCATTTATGAAGTTGTCTCCATAAGATACCAGGAAACACACTAAAGAAATGTTAACATTTTCTTGAGAACTAGTAATGAGATACGTGTGTGTGTGTGTAGCGCAAGCAAAGGAAAAGAAGAATGGGACTAAGCCAAAACAATAAAGAATGAAATGATTCCATAACCACCTCTCAGTTTAAGAACATAAACTACATTACATTATAAGTGATAACTATGCTACTAAGCAAGAAAGAAAACCCCAAGCTTTGTCTAGACAATCATAAATGCTATCCCTTTCTGGTCTCAGACATAAAACTCGTAGTCTGGAACTACCACTTACTCCCTGGGAAGGGTTTCTGGACATTCAAAATTGCCTCACTCATCAGAGGAATTTTGGCTCCAGCTTGTGCTTTAGAGTTCAGAAAGAAAATCCAAGGACGTGGGTAGTATCGAGTTAGATAGGAGTTGCATTGATTGAATAATCTATAGCTGCAGAAACTACAGCTATTTTTCTACCTAGTTTCACTTATCTGACTTTCTTCTCAGGAAAGCTTTTATGGGGGACATCTATCAGTTTGGACACAGAGGCACAGTGCTCATTGGCATATGCCCATTAAACTGTACTAAAACTACAATGCAGGTACCATTTCAACTGTCTTATTTTTATAAACTTTAATTTTAAATCATTGTCTTCATGTATCTTTGTCCTCTTATACATCTGCACTATACTAATCTCTGTGGCAGATGACTACATAGGAAAGAAAAGGTTAAAGTTTTTATAGGAATGTGCATTTTTTCCAATCTTATGATCTAGTCACAGCTCCAGACTAACTCCCCAGCAATGTAGCCACCAAACTTCAGGGATTTTGATAAAAAATAATGGGACTGTTTATTTAAACTTTGCTGTGATTGTCTCTCTTCCCTTGGGCGCTCCCTGGAGAGTCCTCACTGGGAGGCCTGTTTTGCAAGACCCCATCACCTAGACATTGGGCATTCATTTGAGAGGTGGCAGGTGTGGGCTCCGGTCCATATTTGAACCTACAGAAAAAGGGTTTGGCTTGTGGTCTACTGAATATCTGGGGAGCATAATGTGGTGGTTTTACCGTGCTAGGCAGTTGAACACCACAACCGCTCTCTCACTCCCCCTCCTCAGATGAGGAGGGGAAGAAGTAAAGGAAAGAACAACTCACGGGTTGAGATAAGGATGATTTAATTAAAAAGAATATATATATATATATATATTATTAAGGAAATATTATTATTAATTAAACAATTCAACTAAAGGGAAAAAAGGGAAAGGAGAAGAGGGAGGGGGAAAGGGAATAACTAAACAAAACAAGTAAAAGCTATGTGGAAGTGCAGAGGAAAGAAATTACTTCCCACAAATGAGCGATGCTTGACCACGTCCTTGAAGCAGGGCCTCAATGCATGTAGCCGGTGTTCGGGAGGAGGACAGACGTTTTCGCAACGAGAGCCCACCCCTCCCCTCTTCTTCCTTTTTCCACCTTTTATTGCTGAGTGTGACATCATATGGTATGGAATATCCCTTTGGTTGGGTTAGGTCAGCTGCCCTGCTGATGTTTCTTTCTCACTTTTTTGCCCACCCCCTAGGAGGGTCAGAGAGAGTCCTGATGCTGTGCCAGCACTTCTCAGCAGCAGACACAACACTGGTGTGATACCACTGCTGTTCTAGCTACAAGTGCAGAGCACAGCACTGTATGGGCTGCTGCAGGGAAAGTTAACATGCCAGCCAGACCCAGTACACATAATGATATCTAACCTATATGAACCAGGCCTTCCTTCTCAAGTTATAATAACCACGTCCCTGGAAATGTTTTCATTGCTTTGAAGGACCCATATTTTTCATTACATTTTCACCTGACTTGCAAAATGGCAGTTTTCAGAAAATAAATGGTTTCCCTAACAAAAATAAAAATAAAAAATAACAGCCCCAAAAAAGTACTTATCGCTTGTTTTGCAGGCAGTTTTGGTAAAAGAAAATTAAAGTCCTGATTGAAGTCACTTTAATAGATTCCAGAAGGGAGTATACTTGACTTTGTGACTCCATCATCATCCTTAAATTTATTTTCAGAAATCAGAATGGGATTTAGCTGCACAAATACAACTCTAATTCATGGGAGTTCTGTGGCTAAAGCCCAAGCAACTCTCACAGAGCATCTTGTCTTCTTTACCTAAGAAATTCTGGAATGATTTTCAGAATTTATTGTTTTCCCAGTTGTTTATAAAACTGGCTGTGGTAACCATGCATATGATAGTGTTAAATTACTACTAATCATTTTATCAGTCCATAGCATACCATAGTCCAGCTTTGTGCTTGTTGATATTAGAAAGTCACTACGAAGCTCACAGATAAATGCTTTTAAAAACTAAAACAGAATAACATTGTCTCATTGTAGACTATGGCAAAAGTTCCACTGACCCGAATAGATCTAGGATCCGGCCTGTTACAATGATCAATATGTATCTTCTCATTTCCACCAGATTGCCAGTAGATTCTGCACTGCACTATGTACCGAGAGTATGCTGTGTTTCACAGGTGCAGCCTGCTTGATCACATATTAAAGAGAATACCAGGACATAGAGGTTATGTGTAAAGACAGTAACAGAGTGACTGCAGACTTCCCCCCGTACACACATTCCCCATGTCCATAGTCTCGTCTTCCAGCCATCCTTGCTGGAGGGGAAAGTTCCTCCCAACAGAAGTGACCTGACAGTGCCTGTTGGCATCTGATGGACCTCTCGTGGGGCCAGCCTTTGTCCCCAAAGGGATTAGGACCATCCCTAGTCATGCTGCTCCCTGCTCCCCCACATTACTCCACTGAGGTTGTCTTCTTTCGTCCAGGACAATCTTGCCAGCCTTGCACAGGTGCCAGACCTGGCGTGGTTCCTTCGTCCTGCCCTTCTGCTTCTTTTTCTCCATGATGATGGCATACTTGCTTCATTGTGCCACTTCTGCTGGTTAAGAAGAAAACTCAGTCACCTAGGAAAAGGTTAAATTACTTTGATGCTTCATTGATTAAACAATCTGTAGCATGTACACATATTTATATTCAATGAGTTTCTCAGTTTTTTCTTTCTCTCCAAAGAACAATTGTGAACGCTCCTCTTCCAAGGTTAACAATTTCCACTCCATCACCTCTTTCACCACATCATTTCATCCTGCAGGTTTCTGATTTGATGGCTGTTATAGGTTTTAAAAGTTTAAATTGACCTTGACCTGCAAACATATGATTTACAGTAGATGATATTGTTCTGGAAAAACAAAACTTCTGTCCTGAAGCAACACCGCATCAAATGATTTACAGTACTTCTCCTGGGTCAGCTTCTGGTGTATTTACTAACACTGTACATTATTTTAATTCCTCCAGAAGCCCCGTTGCTTTTGGAGGCACTCTTCCAAGAGTGAGGCAGAATCACAATATGAACAAATATATCAAAATGTAGTCCAACATTATGTTGTCATGATTTTGAAGGTAAATTCTCTGATCACTTCAAACTTTGTCTTCAGGTCAGTTTGCAAAGTCTCTGCAAATTCTTCAAATGTATTTTTAAAATACACAGATAGTACCTGCTTTCTTTTAAAGAAATCCCTATTGGCAGTATCATGAGTTACCTTGAAATATGCTACATAGGTTTGTGTTGTAAGAGAAAAGTCCTCATGCTACCTTAGAAACGTGGAAATACAGTCTCATTGCAGGCTTTTGTGGGGCAGGTTTTCAATCACAGTGCATTAAACGATTAATTGTGGAATGATGAAAATATGTCTTTGTGGTGTCCCTGTGAAGCTTAAAAGTTTGGAACAAAACATGTTAAAAAGGCAAGACTGGCATTGAAATGTTCCTGGTATCATTGCTCCCTTTTATCTTTTTTGGCATGCTCTTTAGGAAACAGCAGAGAAAGAAAAATATGAAATTGAACACAGCAAATTTAATTATAAAACAAAGCCACCCACCTTGCTTTCAGGGTCAGGAAGTATAATCGCCTCCTTTTGACGCAAGAATGAGTTTAACAACATATGTTAAATGAACAATTATTTAAAATAAAAGGAAATGACCTTAAAAACAGCTGCAGTATCTCAGGCTATAGCGCAGACAGCAGTGCAGAAAAACAGCCCATTGTGGAACGAGGGCACACGCACAAATGAGAGCGCTCCTGCAACTGTACCCTTTCAAAGACACAGCAAAAAGCAATCATTGCACAGAAGACTGTAAAATGTCTTGCTTGTATTCATTCTCACCAGCTTGTTCTGCCCATGCTTTTTTATTTATGTTTGTTATTTTTGGTGTGTTTTTTTTTCTTTTCTTTTCTTTTTTTTTCTTTTTTTTAAAAACAGCTGTATTTTTTTTGGCTGCAAGACCAGATCCTAGTGCCCAAAGCCACTGTTTACTGCACAATGGCACTATGACACTGGATTTTTTCCAGCAAACTGTATTTTAATGAATGTTGCAAGCAGTGGAAAGACCAGGGCAAGCACAGCAGCACTGAATGAGTAGCGAAGAAGAATAAAAAGAAAAGAGCTTTTTGCAACAGAATAAATCCATTTTTATTGAAGCCACCCGCAGTCACATGACAGCGCGGTTGCCTTTAGGACAGCGCAGAACCAGCCTGAAATGGTAAAGAAATTAAGCAGGTCTGCCTCCTCCTCGCACAGGCTTTTTAGCCTGTCGACGCGTTGCCTGTCCGTATCCCTCGCAGCGCATCTGTAGAGCTATTAAATTGGATAATCCCTCTGGCCTTTGATACATTTCTGGACATGATTATTTCATTACTCGCAGTATATCAGTAGGATCATAATAAAAAGGACTTCTGACAACCTGCCAAGAGTTTTGTGGCCTTGTAAACACAAAAGTGCTCTAATAAAATTTTATTAAGTGTTAAAAAGTCATAAAAAGTGAAATAACATAAACTACAAAATTTACTGTCCTCAGCAAATGCTGAAAATATCGTCCATAGTAAAATTAAATTAGCATGTAATAGACAGAGAAGCAGTGTGGAGTGGGTTTAAAAGAGGATCCAGGAAAAAAAAAAAAAAAAAAAAAAAAAAAAAAGAGGGAGAGAGAGGGAGGGAAAGAGAGGGAGAGGGGAAAAAAAAATCAGAGAGAGAGAGAGAGAGAGAGAGAGAGAGAGAGAGAAGAAGAAAGATTGCAGTTGAGCTAAATCCGGGTGGCGGGGCTGGGCGCTGAAGGCGGCTCGGGCCGGGCGCCAGGCGGCGCTGTGGGAGCGGGAATGCGGCGGCCCCGCAGCGCGCAGCGCCCACCCCCGGGCCGCCGGGGGCGCTCCCCCAGCCGACACGAGCGGTCTGCGGGGAGTTGGGGATTTTTTTTACTTTTGAGGGGGGTGGGAGGCTTTTTTTTTTTTTTTCGATTTCGTGCAAATCAAAAAAAAAAAAAAAAAGAGAAAAAAAAATAAAAAAGAAAAGGGAAATGGAGTGGGGAAAACAATGCGGGGAGAGCTGGGCTGGAAGGCACCCGGCGGGGCGGGCAGAGGCTCCGGGCAGGGCCGGGCAGGGCAGGGCAGGGGCCCCGCCGCCCTCCCTCGGTGCCGCCGCAGGAGCCACGTAAGTTCATCCTTTCCTTTGCCCTCGGCAGTGCGGGGGGAGAAGGCGCGGCTGGTGCCGGCAGCGCGGCGGGGAGGGGGAAAGGGACGGGGACAGGAACGGGGCAGGGACGGGGACAGCGCCAGGATGCGACGGTGGGTGCGGGGGCACCTCCCGAAGGCGCCTCCCGGGGGCACCTCCCGGGCTCCCGCCCGGTGCTGGCGCAGCTGGGCGCTGTGCCGGGCTTCACACTTGGTCCGCCGGGAGGGGAACGGAGCCGCCTGGCAAAGCCGCCCGAAGCTTAACCGGGCGCTGGGGGAGGATGAAACGAGAATAGTACAACGGGGAAGTTGACTGCAGATTTGCGGGTAGAAAATACTTAAAGTTTCGTTGTAGGCAGGTGAGGAGAAGTGATTCTCATGTGGCCAGGCTGATGCTCGAGGCCAACTCCCGCAGGGATCCGAGTGGCTCGCTGCCCACGCCTGGCTCCTCTTCGAGCCCGGGCTTGGAGCGGGGACCACAAGTCCCGGACCGGCCCCGACCGGGAGCGGGCAGCTCTTAGGCAAAAACTGCCCCAAAGAGACGTAGTACGAGCAGGGAGAGACAGCGTTGTTCCCTCCAAGAGGGGGAGGAAAACAGCACGAAGTACTTTTAAGTAGATATTCTAAAATTCTGGAAGTAAATTGCATTTTAGTAATCTTGGATTCATGCACTGTATATTAAGGGAGGGTTAAAAAGAAAAACTGTATACATATTGTGATCTATTTTGAGTCACATGAACGAATGGGAAAGTTGGAGGTGTAGTGCTTGCTTTAGTTTGAATGTCTTAAATTAAGCATGGCTTCCAAAACTAGGTGTTTGTGTTTGAATATAAAGCTGGCTAGACCTGTGTGCATGTGCAGACCATACAGCATAAAATGTATATTTATCTCACTGATTCAAAACTTGTAGTGTTTTATATACCCTTGTGTTCATCACCTCTGATTAAAAGGATGGGAATATTACTGTGTAATTTATATATATCTTTACTGGCAAAATGCAGAAATAAAATACATTTGAATAAATAGCAAAAAAAACTTTGCTTTTCTTCCATCTCAGATTTTTATATAAAACTTCAGTGGTCTTAGGTAATGACGGCAACTCATAACATTCACAGAAAGGAGTTGCACCTTTTAAGCTGAAGAAAAATACCACATCACACTGTCTACTACATTGGAAAAGATCTGAGCTCTGAAGCATCTACAAAAACGATCAAGTTTGCCATGTGAGCTGAATAATGATTTTCTCTGACCTCTAATGAAATTTTCAGTTTTCTGTCACCAGATACAATGTAAAGACTGCAAAAATGCAAGCAGAAAGTGTAGCAGCAGTGTGATCAAAGCATCAAACTTACATGAATTAAAAAGTAAGCGAAGCATTACAGACTTCCACATGCATATGGCTAAGGTGTGTGAAAGCCTACATTACTTTGAAGAGTTTTAAGTGAAATGAAGGGGGTTGGGAGTTACTTTGCATTCCTGAACGACTCTTCAGGATCAACTGTGATATCTTCAGGCTTTTGGCAACACTTGTAAGTCCCTCTTCATGGTGTGGTGTGCAGAGCCACACCACCATTATGTTTAAATCCGCTCTTTGGAAATCTAATTCTGTCTCCCAGTTCATCAGCGGTTTGTTACTTCGTGCTGCACTCTGCCTGAACAAGTACGTGTACGATATCACGGTGTGAACAAGCCCGTTTATTCTCTGGGGTTCGCAGACATGAGTCAGATTATGTGCTTGTGTGTGCGGGATCTGGGTTTCAGTGGTGAGAGAAACTTTTTTTTTTTTTTTTTTTTTTTCCTAAATTGAGCCTTCTAATTTATGTTGGGTGGTGCAGAGCGTGTGGCATTACTTCGGCAACTGAATTTTTATATCAGCTTCAAGTGATGTAACGTTCCAACAAAAAGACACGGCAGGCAGCTATATGTTATATTTAAATGGCTGCAATAAAGGCTCAATGTCCAAGTGTCTGATCCTGCACCAGGGCACCGTGGGAGCTCCCGCTGTTTGTACCCAGTTTCAGCCCCGCTCGTTTCAGGGCCCTACATCGTGAGCTGCATCCTTGGCCACAACCGGCGGTCACACGAGCCCTGCCTAGGAAAGTTTGCAGTCTGCCTGTCAGAAGGGCCTCAAAGGGTGAGGAAGAAAAGCACAGCCACAGCCGACCAGGATGCTTGCAGCAGGCAGGATGGATGTTGTCTGGGCTCAGGGACCAGGGCTGCACATGTGTCACTTCTTTTGCAGGGCTTCTCTAAGTGCTTGCAGAATTTAAAGGCACGCATCACCCGACAGAGGCCTATCTTGCAATACATTAACCAGATCTTTCTGAGTTGATTAATGGTTTCAGGCTTTTGTTGTTGGATTTTTTATTTTTATTATTTTTACTGTAACACAGCTGGGCCCTACACTACAGAGATAGATAATGGATTAAATCTTGGCTCTCCTGAAGTCAGTCACAAAACTCATTGACTTCATTGGAGTCACGTTTTCGTCAACTGCATCGTAATGTTTGGTATCAACCATATGGAAGAGATTTAGTACTGGCTTTAGAAGAAATAGAATTAGCTCCTCTACAAATGATTTGCATGGGTTGTTATCTGTTTATTTCTCCAGGTAATATAAATGGCAACACTAAGTATAAAATGGACTAATAGCTGCAGAACATTTTGATTTCCTGTAACAACAGCATAACTGGGCTGAAATCTGAACTTCAAATCAACAAACTTGGATTACTGTGTGTAAGACCACCAGGTCTGCTCTGGACTGTGTGAGGGCATGGGAAGACATTCAAAGGCAAAACTGACTATTTACAGTTCGTGACACTCTTTAGGACCATGGCTATGTGAAATTGTATGTCTAAGATGCATTAATACAGGAGGCAGTTAGTTAAACAGGAGCAGCAGTATTAATTTGCAGCCCTCACCCTTGTACATTTAGTGTTATTGAATTGTGCTTCCCCTTGATATTTTAAACAGATGCATCATAATGGACTCCTTAAAATCTGATTTAAACCATAACACCAGGATGTACAATTATGTTAAAAACTGGGAGGGGGGGGGAGGGAGTGACTGTTGGACTCCCAGCCACTCCCACAGTCATCTTTTCACAGACAGTTTTTTCTGATCTGTTAGCCTGCCAGACAAGGATGGCATCTATCCAGTGTAAATACTACATTTTCAACATTTGGATGGTGTTTTGAGCAATATTTCTCATACCCTGAGAACATATTCTTTATAAATACATTATCTGCAGCTCAGATTAAGATTGTGGTAGGATGTGACTTTATAATGCAAAAGGTATTTAGAGAACTCCGTGAGAACTCACTCTAGAATAAAATTTCTTCCTTTCAGATATTTTAATTTACCGTGAAAATGACTTAAGCACAGCATCAAACACACTTTTTTTCTGGAATAGGGAGGGTCCAGACATAATTTTGGAGGAATAACTCCATGTGTAGACAAGATCTGTTGCTACTGTTTAGCAGCATAATCTGCACTGTGTATATCTTAAAGTGGAAAGCCCCACTAGCATCTTTGGGACTTAATATCCTCATTGTACTAAATTATTCCAGTATTCCAGTACTACCCCACTGACGGTGCCAGATGCTGACATAATTCCACATTGGAAATAATTATGAAAATGAGTTGATCTACATCCACGGCAAATAGTGGATATTCTTAGAGAAAGAGCCCATTCTGAAATTCTCATCTTTGTTTTAAATCCTCCTCTTTCTTGTCAAAGGGAACATGGGCAATATTTGAACTGAGACCAAGTACATTTCTTTTTACATATCGTTATTTAACTAAAACCAACTTGGCTGCTTTGTACAGTCTTGTGTAGGGGAGGAGGAATTGCACCCAGCATGGCAGTTAGATTGCAAGCTTCTGGCTGGTGTGGCTTTACATGATTGAATTATATGCCCTGAAATTTGTGTTTGCAATTAAAAAAATATGACCTATCTTCAACTACAGAAGCATTGCTTAGGACTGTTTTAATATTTACCAGATACAGACTATTAAACTGCAACAAATATAACCCTGAAAATACTAGCTTCACATTTTCCTGGTTGTAGGTAATTTTCCATACGCATAACCTGCTGTTGTGAAAGAATGTCCTTATTTCCTGGCTTTGAAGCACAGCTTCCCCACCTTCCCTTCAGCTTGTGCCTCATGACACTTTGTGTCTTGGGTCCTATGTTTGCCCAAGCTGAATAAAATGTTATCAGCTGCTCAGTCTCGTTTGCAAGTTCCTGCCTGCCGACACCGAACTTGGTGTTCTGGTGGCACTGTAACACCTGGGTGGTGGGGCAGCAGGGGAAAGAAAAATGAAATTGGAGATTTTTGCAATGAAAACTGCATAAGAAAGATCATGGCTTTCAAAATGGCTAAAGCGTTTTACCATAGACCTGAAGGAGTGACATGTCAGCGTGGCTGGCCACCCTCCTGCTCAGAGCTGGGCTGAGTCCCCAGCCCGGCGGGCAGGATTTTCTCCTGAGCCCATCTGCAGCCAGGGTGGGTGCTGCGGCCTGCAGGCGTGCGGCCCTGCGCCAGGTCTTCCTGGCAGAGAACTTGGCCTTGCATTTCCAGCCTTTGTAGCTGCAAAAATAACTGGCATAATACGAAGCCTGAGTAAACTAAGGAGCTTGCAGGAAGCTTGAAATAATGGTTCTGAGAAGTGTGAACCGTGTCCATCAAATGTGATACCTTAGAGGCCTTATAACAATGCATTCAGCATAAGGCAGTATTAACTATTTAATGGCAAGCTGTGCCAGTACAAGTAACTGGCTAAACTTCTTGGCCTGCTGGTAGAGTCAGTCCACGTGCAGAGGAAATACAAACTTTTCAGGACTTCTTGCTTCATGGTTTAGTGCCAGGGCATCTTGCTCCTGTCCCTCTGCCCCCTGGTGCTGCACTGTGCACGGAGCTGAACCAGAACACGTTTGGTGTGCCCTGGGAGGGAGGTGGGGTGAGCAACAACCACAAGGAGTATGCATGGATCTGCCTCCTCATCTGCCTCGCTCAAGGCTCTTCAGCAGCACCACCCACGCACAGCCCTCCCTGCATCACAATTAACACCTTCAGCCCGCTAGCCAGGGAAGCCTCAGAGCTCATGTCATTGCAGCGCAAGCAGAGCCAGCAGGCCTCTGAAACCAGATTGGAAGGCATGTCCCTTCGGGTACGTACTTACACCCACGTTCTACTGTGTGAGCAAAGCGTCATCCATTCTCTACTTACCATTGTTTAGTGTGTCCAGCATGTGAAAGCCAGAGCTGTTGGGATGGAAGAACAGCTGAAATATCTCTAATGACATCCAGTGCTAGAAAGTGCTTTGAAGTTGTATAGCTGCTTTTCTTTTCTATGATTTCCAAATGCAGAAAGGAAATATATATATATATATCAATGTTAAAAGCATCAGTCCATCTACTTAATTAGGTAACAGTTGCCTGTGTCATTTCTATTCTTCTTATGATGACCTGAAGTGGAGAAAGCAGAGAATTTTCTTGACGGTTATAAAATGTTCCTTATTTACTTCTGAGACAACAACAACAAAACAAACAAACAAACAAACAAACAAACCAAACAAACAAACAAAAAAAATAATATTTACCAAAGACCAAAGGCCAACATACTTAGGTATTTCAAAAAGTATATTTTTTACCTAGTTCTGTGACTCTTGATGGTGATCCTGGCAGTGATTTGGTTCTCTGGGTCTCTGAAGTACTACCACCATTTTTTACCATCATCCATCTATCAGCAACATCATCTTTTTGAAATCTAGCAAATGTTTACTTCTTTTAGTCCCATTCCTGTCAGATGGATATTTTCCCCATACAAGACAGGGAGAGAAGGACTGTACACTCAGCCTCACTGAACTGAATCCTCAGACATTTCTAATATGCTGGGGACTGCAAGTTGTGATACCTCTTCTAAGAATGCCAGTGCAGTCTTGGGTGATCTCCATGGCCAGTTTTGTCACCCAGCGTAAGAAAATACCATTTAGGATGAATTTCAGCTTTCTGGGCTCTGAGGATCGAGCCCCAGGCTGCAGATGCCCTTCTGAGCTACTTGTGCTGAGCATTGCACACACATTGACCATCAATAAAGGCTGACAAAAGATACCCCTGCAGTTGATGCAGACCGTGAATACCCAATGCTACGTTCTCCGACATACTGCAGCTGAACCTCAGATTGATGACATTCACTCCACGACTATAATTTAATGTCTTTTAGTTGTGCATTTTAGATTGTGACTTACTCCATGTAAAACAGCAAGATTATCTGCCAAAGGCCATAGTCTGCTCTCTCAACATAAATAAGCAGGTTCTTCAATTGATTGCAGTAGGAAAGTTATTCTAAAGCCTAGGCAGACCCAGGAGACCATGAAACCCTGGTTCTGCACTTAGTTCTACAAGCTCCAGTGAACACAGAGAGGCTGTGCATGGCCACTAGTTCCCATCAAAGGGCTGGGGTAGATATCAGTACGTGCCTTGGCATGTGTTGCAGCTGAAACAGTACGTTTTACTTTAGCACTGAAACTACTTAGAGGCTTTATTCAGTTACTGGCCCACATTTCCCATTTCTTGTATATACAACTGCTGCTTTATAACATACTGTATGAGCCAATAAATTGGAAATCAAAGGCATATCTGCAAGAAACTTTAACAGCATAGTAGGTGGGTAAGAACTACAAATCTCACTTGTTATTCTGCCCAATGACCCAGAGAAGAGAAAGAAAATAGAAAGGAAACTGCTGACAGTTGTATAACCACATAAAAATATTAAAATACCAAGCTGCTTATGAGCATTTCATAATAAAATCCTGTCCTGATAATAGTTTTCACCTTAATTTTGTACTTCTCTTGACTTTAATGTATCCAACCAATTTTCATTCATTGTTAAAGACATATTTCCTCTATGATTACATCTGGGTACAACAAAATTAAAGCTTTCTAAAATATAATTGCCTGGAAAAGGGAACTGCTGATACACTTTTAAGTGTAGCCCCATGGCTGACATCTCTGGTAAGTTGAAATAAATACACAAATAAAGGTAATTGCTATATTGCTTGAGCAGTGAAGGAATTGCCATTTTATATATGACTACATTACAGTGTTTAGATAAATTACCTGATGTAGGTCAGTAAAGTGGGACCAATTAACTTCTGTCTCTTAGAAAGGCCTCAAAAAAATGATTGTTCTTCATCAAACACCCACTGAAAGGACACTTCACTGTAATACACTGAGATAAAGAATGGATGCAGGAGGCAAACGTGCTTCTTTATCGGGTAGGTCCTAATTGTCCTTGACAGCCAACGAAAAGTCACATAAAGTTTACATTAATTGATTTTATTGATAATTTTCTTGAAATTTTGTCAGTCAAAAGGAAAAAAGAACTGAAAGATCACCCACTTTATGTAGAGTTTATACAGAAATGCTGTTCTTCAAGACATCCAAACAGCAGAAAGCTGTAGAATACTTTTGCAAGCTTTTGTCCTTTGTGGGCTTGTTCTACTCTTGCTGTCAGCCCTGGCTTTATGGCGCAGACTTTTCTTCATTCTAGAGCCACATAAACTTTCCAGATTTATCAGTGCTGCCTCTAATGTTTATACGTATCTCACGACTATGGGCTGCAACGTGACATTACTCTGGTGCCAAGCTTACCCACCCCTAACAGTTCATGACACGTTTTCTCCCAGCAGTGCTGGAGATGGCCTGTAACATAAAAAAGCTTCCTCAGTACAGAAGGATTCTGGCACAGGAGATGTTGTTACAAAGCTACACAAAAAAGCCTTTGCTATTTGTGCATATTTATGTTCATTTCATTAGCAAAGAGGGGAAACTGCAATGGAAAGGAAACCAAGAGGAAACTTCAGTAGTTTCCTTAACTTCTTTTCTGGGTGACTGATGTAAGAAGTAGTGTGATTACTGGCATAAACTCTACCTGATTGCCACTTTAACCTTATTCCTCCCCGTATAGCTGTCAATAATATATATCCAAATATTCAGCAGTATATGATGTTAGCTGTGTTCTGGAATAAATATTACTTGCTTATAAAAGATTTCAGTCATACAGCATTGCTACCAGAGGTGGGCAAAACATTTCTGCCAAATATTTTGTTTACCCAGAAATTTGCCTAAATAAATGTATTTTTAATAACTTCCCAAATGAAATAACTTTTTATATTTTTTAGCATCAATTTCAGTGTTTGTATTGTATAGCTAGAGTCAGATTTGCTTGTGCTAGTTGCTGAAAATTGAAGTAGAGATTATTTCCTCAACAGCAAACAGTTTCAGAGTGTTTGATTTGGAGCGAGCCTGTGTCTCTCCAGTCTGCAATGAAGTTGTTCTACTGTGTTGCCCTAACCCATCAAAATGGGTTAATGCACTGTAGCCCATGGCCATCCTTGTTACAAGAGTAACATTTTAAATGAAAGGTCCTGACAATTCAGAAAGGGGGATGAAATCCCATCTTAGAAAGGAGCTTTTCTTTGCTCAGTCCCATTAAGTTGCCCAGCTCATTGTGGACAGACGTTCACTGCATGCACACATCTGGCCCAGCCTCTCTGCATGTAACATCATTCATCACGATCTGTCATGCTAGCCTTGCTGCCCGCATTCCCCCAGCATGCCACAGAAAACTTTCCTCTCTCAGCACCTTACATTTCACTCCCTCGTAGGCATCCTTTGTTCATTCTAACAACAAAATGGTGCCATTCGGGACCTGTAGCAACATAATTGGTAGTTACGTAGCACTCTCCTTCACTCACTAAGAGGTCTGTGAGTGCAGGATCATTCTAGGATTACTGCACCATCCCGCACTGCTCCAAAAAAGAGACGTAAACCAGTATCTTCATCATGCTTTTTGGCCCCATGACTTCAAGAATGCTTTTAAAATTTTAATCCTCTGCATGTACATGCTAGGTGAAGCCAGTCTGCAGAATGATCAATTGAGATAAAGTATGGCCTTGCCTTACATGGTAACCAGCAGTGAAACTCAAAGTTTCACTCAAGTGCAACAACTTCAAAAAATGCTGATCTTCCCATACTGATTAAATATTAAACATCTTATTTTGTGTATGCTGGTAAAAATATAGGGGAGCTGGAACAAATGAATGAATCTGAAAACTAATGAAATAAGAAAAATGTTGGTTATTTATTGATTGGTACAGCAACGTGCTAGGAAGTATTAGGTCTCTATGGATTATGAGAGTAAAAAACATAATTACATTTGTTTCATTGCTGCTATATAGTTACTGTGAACCCTGGTGGTCCACAACACTATTCCTGCTCTTTGAACATAATTTCAGAATGTTCCATTTTGTGCTTCAGCCCTGCCAGCCAAGTAGGTCAGATCATTACAAGCCTATGATTATTGAGACCAGAATTGTACAGACGGAGGCGTCCCGCTGTCTGTGAAAAGGGAGGCTACAAGGGCAATGCCTCCCAGGTACGGCCACCAGGCAGCCCATGCCATTGATAAGTTCTCCACACGAGACTGATGGACAAGTTGAACTTCTGGCTGACCTTTTTTTGCCACTCCACCGCATGCAGTAGTACCCTGACATTGTGCATCAGCATGGTTTTCTGACAGGGGCTGGTTATCTGTTGTAGGCTTTGCCTCCACGTGGAGTATAATTATGCTAGGCCACTGCTCAAAGGCTGATGTTTTAACTTTGAAATTTATTCCATTTTCTTCTGCTGAGGATCTATCTTAGGCCATTTGCAAACAGGCTTCCATTGCTCATCCTTAACTCATTGTCAGAGAGGAAGAAGCTCCTTATTCATGTACTTTAGCACACACTCTCTTTTTCAAACTCACCTTCTCCAGCTGCACCCCAAAGCCTGTTTTTTTTGTCTTTGTCTTATCCAGCACCCCTGCCCCTGCTGCTTTCTATGCTGTCTGCTCCTGGTGACTGTGTTAGACTGTTGTTCTCCAAACAGAAAATGTTATTTTTTCTCTTATTTTTCTCCATATCATCCTGCCTGTCTTCTCAGTCATCTCAACTCTCTTATTTATCAGGCTCAAAACCTTGGCACCATCATTAGATATTTGCTTTCTTTTGCCAGTCTGCTCAGTATTGCAGATAACCTTTCTGTAGTACACCTGTTTTTCATCTCTTTCTGTATGTCTTCTCTCTAGTCACTCCACACTACGGAGTGACTCTACACTCTGTGTAGCCTTGCCTTCCCATGGCTCTGTGTGTATTTGTTTAAGCGGATTCAAGTAGTCATTTAAAAGTTAGGCATGCAGATGAACAGCTGAGTGGGTCTGCCTGACAGACCAACCTGTGTTCCCAAGGTAAGGGACCAAGACAAAAGAATATGGCCTTGTTTCGGGCTACCAGCTATACACACTCAAGCTTTGTGAGAGGCCATGAAATTGGATGCAAAACCTGGGCCGTGATGCCAGCTATGGTTTTGACCTGCATTCTGGATTAAATAGCAATACAGTTACTTGAAAGGAGCTGATTTTTATCAGCTACTCATCACTGGAAACGTGCCCCACGGGTACACGCTGCTGCTAGCTCCTTGTGCCAGTACAGTTAGCAATGCAGGTGAATCCAGGACTGAAAAAAGAACAAACACAGGGTTTCCAGGAGGAAACTACAGAAACATAATCTCCACTTCTATTTCAGTTCTTCTGCTCATCACAGGCAAAAAAGCTGCTTATAAGTAGCAGGTTTATACACCTCTTTTCCCAGCACAAGATTAGGTGCTGGTAATGATATGGCCAACATCCCTGGCTGTTTGCTGAACATACTGAAAGCCCAGCACACCAAGCCCTTATTTCACAGCCCAGCCCTACTGTCACGTATCCACTGCTGCCTCCTCTTCCTTTTTCCCAATTGTTTTATTTCAGTTATTTAGGGAAATGTTTTTGTGTTTTGTTTTGGTTTTGGTTGTTGTTGTTGTTGTGTTTGTTTGTTTGTTTGTTTTGTTTTCTTTCTATAGCTGCCTGCTAATCACTTGGATCACTCCTGGACTTAGGCAAATAGCAATTGATTCAGAAATAAAAAGCCATTCTGGTTTACTAACACAGCACCAGCCAGTTCTGCCAGCACTCCACTGTAGACCAACACAGCATTGGTTTATCCACAAATACCACATTAACTTACAAACTTCAAAAGAGTGATTATTTGGTAAGAATCTCAGTTCTTCCCTCTGTGTTTGTACACTGCTGTTTGTACAACAGCAATTGTATCACTGGGCCCTGAATATCTAGCTTCGGGAGTGTGACACAGTCCACGAGGCACAACTGCAATGAAATGTGGATCCTTCCAAGACATTTTATGCCTGTCAGGTTGGCAACAGATTTGTGCTGGTGACGAGACTTGTCAGAGCTGCTAGGCATCGCAGGCCTGTTTCTGTTTACCTTGCCAGCCCATTTGCAGCCAGCTGTTCTCCAGCAGGAGACAATGTTAAAGCAAACACCCACATGGAAATTGTCCGTAATAATTAAGATCCCAAGGCAGCAAGTCCCTTATACACGTGCTTAACTTTATTTAATCAGGTGAGTGGTCTAAAGCATCTCCTGAAATGTCTTCTACAGTTGTCCAACCTACTAAAGTGTCCTCAAGCTGATACAAAAGTAATTGTTTAGGTCTTCCACGCATATGTCATTCAGCAATGCCCACGTGGCTGCAGTGGGTGTTTTTTGCAGCTGTCCCACAATTTCTTTCATATTTTTCACTCTTCTCTCCTGTTGATCCTTTGACAGTACTTTCGCCTGCCAATTTCTAAATGTGTTGATAATTCATCTTCTCACTCTTTATATCTTTTGTTATTTAGAAATAGAAGAGGACATTTCATTCATATTAATAAAACTGTATATTGTATTTCTGTACTCAAAGATTATAGGACTGATGTGTTTTTTAAAAAAGAATGCGTTTATTAAATGTGTTTGAATATTATCATCCTGGTCATTATCACCAGTATTTAGAAGATGGTCTTCCCCACATTTTGTTGGTATGCATTACAAGATTAAGAATTTTTGACATACAGAAATGGCAGTGGATATCTCTGTAGTAACTAATTAATCTTGGAGGAAACCTAACCATTAGATAGATTGTAAATCCTGGTGTAATAAAGGTCTAATTAAAAGGCATGACTTATAAAGTGGATACAGCCAGTCATGGACTCAAACATTTCTTCTGATAGAGAACCCTTCCTTGGAAGATATTTTTTGCTTCTCTTTCTTATGAATGCCCTCTTTGGGTCTGCCAGGTGAAGTACTTTGGACAAGCAGAGTTGCCACTGTGGAAGAGAGACTCTTCGGTGAGTTAAGCAGATAAAACTTCAAGGACACAGAACATAGCCATCAGCTGTCCCCAGGAGTGTGTCACTTGTTGGGGACAGCAGAGCAGAGGTTCAAGGCACCTTGAACCAGTCTTTGCTGGAAAGCTCTTCTGGTTGTTACTGCTCTGCCTGTAAGTTTAGCACAAACTCAAGACAAAATAGCAGATACGATTCTCGTGTTGATTTTAGTCAAGTTTCTCCACCATGTTTCATTCTTATTCTGACTGGTGGAGGACATATGCACTGAAAATAATACTTCTCAGGATCCAAGTGCTGAAAACTTCCTGCTCACAGAGCTTGCCTCAGACAGCTGTGTGTCAGCCAAAACCTCCTGCTTGGTTCCTGGCTCCCATGCAAGTAGAGAAGAGCTGAGCTGCTCCTTTCCTCCCCTCACAAACTCCCCAAACCTACCAAGGTGGTCTGAGGAAATACCAGAGAAGGGATCTCAGTGCCACACCGTGTGGCGCTGTGGAAAAATAATCCATGTCACCAAAAAATGGAAAAAAGGCTGCACAATGGTTACTGCCAAATGCCATTAACCTGCTATCAACAAAAATCTACACCATGGCATGACAACAAATCAGTATTTCTGTGTATGATGAAGCATAGTGGAGCCATCTGCTCGCAGTGTGTGGCCTGCATCTCAGGCTGCAAAAGCATCTGAGAAACTTGTTGCGCCTTTCTGAATGTCACATCCCTGCTACAGATGTTGCCATCTGCATAGTAGCGCGGTGCTCTGCGTCTTACGTACCATAGCATTTGCAGATTCTTAATCTCTTTAATGGGTGTTTTTAATCACACTGGTTGTCAGTTGCAACCACCATTTTTCCCCTCATGATTGGATGGTATAAAATATATTAATGTTGGCAGTTCATTGCTGCAGCAACTTTCAGAGGACCTCAGCCTCCTGAAATATTGCTACATGAAAAAAAAAAAAAAAAAAAAAAAAAAAGTATATGAATTGTTCCAAATCCATCACCCCCAGGAGGATTCACATGGGGGATAGTACATGCTTCGCCCAACTGCCACAGCTCCCAGCTGTCTTGCTGCAAAGGGAATGGGTCCTTCTTTCTGCTTAAAGGCAGTCTCAAAGAGGAACGCAGAGGAAATCACTAGAACAGAGAGCTGAGCAACAGCTAAGAAACTGAAATACTGAATTTCAGTGCCTCATAAAAATCATAAAAATCAAATTCCAGACATTAAGAACTCTTAGCCAGCACTTTTAGACACCACAGATGTTTATTATCATGTCCACATTGTAGGGGTTTTGATAATCTATGATGTAGCATAGATACAGTCATGGAGACTTTACTTACCTGCATTTATCATTCTGGAAAGATCATGTCTATTAATCACAGATAAGAGCACAGCCTATTGTGTCCCTGACAATTAGAGCTCTCTGCCAGCAGAGCAGACGCAAATGCCAAGATGAACAAAATGTAAGATATTTTACAGGCTTTTTGCAGAAAATCCTGCACACATTATAAGGAGGGTCTTGAATTTTTGTAGTGTTCTGCAAGTGAATCATAAGCAGCTCTAAATGCCCAGGCCTTGGTCAGGCAAGGCGAGACCTATTTCTTGCAGTAGGAGAGATGCTTTAAATAGGCTTGGGGGGTTGCCTTGTTTTTGGAAGACCAGGTGAAGAGATCTAATGCTTGTCTCAGTTATGTTAGAGAGAACTCACAGAATATGGGCTTATATGTATAGGAGGTAACTTCTCGGCTGGAAGCCCCAGCATAAAGCACATGGGAAGCACATACAGAGGTGAGGGAAATGATCCTTGGAGCTGGGCAAGAAACCTTGCTGTGGGCCCACAAGACTTTTCAAAGCCTGTAACAGTTGGCTCTTCTGTGCTGGGATAAGACCAAGGTACTTCAAAAAAAAAAAAATGAAAGAAAAGAAAAAGAAGAAGAAAAAAAAAAGCTGTAAACCTCTGTAAACAGTGAGTGGGAAAAAAAAAAAAAAAAAGGATCAAATAAATCATAGATCTGATCTGGAATTCTGCAGGTCATGCTGTGTGCCTTTGGATTGGCTCGAGGACAGCAGAGACATACAGGCAGGCCTCTCCTGTTTCGTGTGTGACCTTCCTGCTAGGCTGTGCTCTGTCTGCCCATTCCCTTTTATCCCTGGTTTTAACAGCAAAATGGAGCTAGGAAACCTTTTAGTACAAAGGAGTTATTGAAATTTTCCCTTGAAAATGTCTCATTTTGAGAAATAAGCAAAAAAAAGTATGTAATCAGAAACTTCCCAGCCATCAGAAAGAGCCTACTTTTTTATGCCTGAGCAAGATTAAACCTTTCAGCATTTGGTTATGCATTTTGCAATGTAAGCCTCACTTTGCCTACATGTATGCTACAAAAAAGTATTTTGTCTTTTTTTTTTTTTTTTTGGTAGGAACACAACACGTTATCTATCACTTACATAATCAAGGTTACCATAGGAAAGTGTCTGAACCTCTTCACTTGGCTTTGCTACCTTCCGAAGTACTAAGGTAATTTAAAAAATACATTGAACTCACAGAAAAAAAAAAAAAAAAAAAAAAAAAATCTGAAGTTCAAGTTCATTGTATTTATTCCTTCTCTTGGCTCTTGCACACTGTGGATGTCTACCTTTCATCTGTGAAGCATCTAATACAAAAGGCTGTAAAGCACAAACTCACAGATTTTCAAAGTTGCTCTGGGTTTGTGTGGTTCCTAGCACAAGGGGGTCCAGGTCAGGCTGGTCCTTGGAGCAGCTGATGGGACATGGCAAGAGTGGGCACAAAGAAACCCTGATCAGACAGCTTTGGGGTACTCACGGCTCCGTCAGAGCTGCGTCCTTCAGCTGTGGCAATATGAGGGCAAAGAAAGATGAGGACTTGGGGGAAGAAAACCCAGGCACATCTGGGTCTTACCTGAAAGAGCCTTAGACACAGCTGGAGCAGGCCCTCCTCAGTCTCCTCTTTCAGATGCAGCCCTAAGGCTGCTTCAGTGCAAATAATAATTTAGGGCAGCAGCACATGGTTACATCTATAGGAATAACATATTTGTAAGAATTAGTGTATGATTTTAGAGTGTTTCAATGACCATAAACAGCATTTTAATTTGTGTCTGATGTCCCTGAAGAAGTTACCTGCTATGTGAGCAATTTAAATGGGAAATCCAAAGCAGTGTTTTTCAAGCCCTAGCAAGATACACAGTTCTGCAAACAAGACAGAAATGACTTTTTTTTTTTTTTTTTCCCCATGAACTGACTTGTAATTCATTTCTGCCAGTGTTCTGAGCTCTGAGTGAGCTTGTTGCTGGAAGACCAGAGACAGAGGGCACATTTTGAGACTATTTGTTTTTTGGAGTTTTACAGGTTTGAAGAGAAACAGAGTTTACTCTTGGTTGCTATATATTTTCCCTATATTTATTTTCAAATCAGCTGGGTTTTCTGCTGAAAACAGCACTCTTATTTTCTTTCCCTTAGGATGTATTTATATTTTTAATTCAGAAAGGTTGCCATGTGGAGAGACTGGAAGTTCTAGGAGCAAGGTTGCAGTGTGTGTGATGGGGGCAGTTGTGTATATTCCAGCACTGTGACAGGAATCATAAGTGTGGGCACTGGCTTGCTTGTGAATAGAGGAGCCATTGACATTCTGGGTCCTGATACAAGCTCTTCCAAAAAGTATTATCCTTGTGCACACTGCTTTCCCAGTCAAAAATCCCCCCACTGCTCCTGTGCCTGCTGTCACTACCATGTGCCTTTGGGGTAAATCCTCTGGCCAATGCAGTGGCACAAAGGAGGAATTCAGCTCCATGACCTTCATTACTTGGGATAAGGACAGGCAGTAGCTAGAGAGACCCCACGTCAGGCAGGCAAAGCTCTTGCGGCACCTCAGGAGGGACATTGGTGGGAAGGATGTACAGTGAAGGAAGAGGAGGGGGTGGAGATGAACTCTCAGGAGGATCTGATCTCCCAGACTAAATGATGCCTTTCCCATACTGTAGATAATCCATCTCACCTGAAGTACATCGATCTGCACACTCTTTATCTGAAAGGATGTGAAGAACTCCAGAGGGCAGTCTTATGATCTCCCTATATGGTGGGCATCTGGGCATTTCCCACCACAAAAGCCTTCTTTTCAGAAAGTATTTCTGAAAAAGAAGCCTTCCTGGTGGGGATAGCTTGTTTGCAGAGGAAAACCTCTGAGGATGGACTCTAATGGAAGGAACCCACAAGTCCTTTGGAACAAAATAGTGCCTAGCTTCTGAGTAGCATTGTTGCCACCAACAGTCACAGCTTAGAAAACTTCATTTTATAGCCAGTTCTTCAAAAAGGAATTAAATACTCAGCTTTTGTTTGAAAGTGAAATTAAGCAACAACTTTTGCATGGGATCTATTAACGTGATTTTTAAGCCAGTTTATGAAAGTATTTCATTCCAGGAGGATAACTAAAATAATCTCAACTATGACCTTATAGATGAGATCCCAAACCCATCTGAAATCAGTATAGATGCTCCCATTTAGTTAAAGTGGCAGAGGTTTTATAGGTAGTGGCATTATTACAACAGCATAGACATTATTTTTGTTCTGAAAAGGTGAACATTTTGCTCTACTGTTGTAGATCAGATTTTACCTGATCAAAGAAACCCTGTCATCCCATCAACCCTGGCCAGGTATGACATCCCATCAGGACTCTTAAGAGGCTTCTGATATTCAAAGGAGAATCATGAACATTATGGGTGTTTCAGCATAATGGTAGGCTTTTTATTGTTAGGTAGCATAAGATGGGTGATTCTGAACTGTTATTTTTGAGGTGAAGTTTTTCCTTTCAGAGCATTCAGGAAAAAATAAAAGGTAATTTGGCAATTGATGTTAACTGAAGCTTAGGTGCCATTTGCAAGCTCTAGCCTTCTTAATTTTTTTTATATAGAGAAATTTACCTTTACATAAATATTACTCATGATCAATTGAGTCCTAAATAATCCAAAGCCTTGGAAACGTCCTTGGAGAGAACAGGATTTTTCTCTATCTGAGAAATACTTTCAGAAATGTCAAGAGTAATAACGAAATCCATTGAAAAGACAAATAAGTGAAAATGTGTTGGATGCCATTGAACGAGGGTCCACAGGTGCTTTCTGGAACTGGGAATATTTGGGGCATTGAAAAAAAAAGGCACAGCTCTCTGTCACTGAGGTGAATCAATGACCCTCAGCAGAGCCTGAAACTCATTGTGTGTGTAAGGTGGCCTGTACAAAGAGAGTTGTCAGCGTTGATGCAATTTCTAGTTCATAAGGGGTTCTCATATGTATGGCATACTTCATCACTGTTTCACACAGGGATTTAGGAACTGATGTGGCTTAAGCTGAGTCACATTGTAGGGGCAGAACAGGGGAAGTCAGGTATGGTCTGCGGCTAATCAAAAGGCATTTGAAACTGTTCTACAGGTAAAGCAGATTTGTGTCCAAAACAGTGTATTAACATATTTAATAAAATATATTCTTTCTCCGTCATTGTTTTCAGGGACATGTCCACCCACAAGAGCATTTGTGCAACTAGAAATGTCTGAAAATTCAATAGTAAAATATCCGGAGATACGTCAGCCCTGATACCACTCTACAAACAGGCCACCTAATGGACATTAGATACTAATGAGCTTCAGCCTGTGCTGAGGTGACATTTAGTTAAATGAGTAGAATCTATCCAAAAACATTGATTAGTTTTGGTTAGGGTACATAAGCATTGCTAAAAATATAAAGTGAAGTTATATATGGGGAACCAACAAACAATTTGCATCCTGAAATATTAAACTGTCTCTCATCACCTCACACACATGCTCTTGAATTGTGATGCTGGGCAGAGATGAAACTAACCATGCTCCAGTATTGACCTAATGCAGTCAACACCCAAAATAATATATATTTTTATATATAAATATATAGTTTAAAAAAAAAAAAAAAAAAGTTACCTTTGCTTGCATCTGCCCAGAGTGACACCGTTGAGGTAAATTACTTGTACAGACAGAGCTAATGTGGTGGATGTAATGGAGACACCTTGAAATGATATATTTAGGAAATGTGACATATTTAGGAAATCTATCAGACAGCCTTAACATTGACAATGTTCAGAATTTGTCATTGGCCTTGAGGTCCATATGCTACGGCAATCAAGGAAAAACATTCAGTCAGAAGCAAATAGTTTTGTCTAAGTTGTATATCTTGTTGCATAACACAGGTTCAGGATTGAGTTGATGAATAACCAGTGATATCAGCTACATTTTTGCTGAATAAATAAGCATTTAGAAACCCTGCAGGACTCTACCACATTGCTTCCAATGAGTTTCTTCTCCTACTGAAACATTCTTATCCACATCTTCAAGGCAAGAAACCTTTTGTTGATGTTCTTCCTCTTCCTACGCTTTTCCCAGATTTTACTGGAAAAAGGTCATCTCTACTCATGCAGCTGGAGTTTCTCATCCTTTCTGAAAAACAGCAGGGAAGAAGGTGCAGAGGACTGGAAAATCCTCAGTCTTGTTTTGATGTCAGTAAGAGTTTCAGTAAGCTAAAACAGCAGTTCCAGGCTCAGAAAGAACTCTCTTCGGACAGTGTTTTTGGAAAGAATATTAGTGAATGTTATGTAAGCTGAACCGAGCTGCAATACTTAAACCTTTCATTGCTTTTCATGGTAGAGGAAAGAAGATATTATAAATATGTAAAATAAGGCAGTAGTACATTAACATAAATAACACTAATAAATTGTAAAGCTTTGTAGAAAACAGAAAATTGCTAATGGAATAATGCACATTTGTTGATTCTTGGAGCAGACACTGGCCATACATCATGCACCAAAGCAAGTGCTAAGAGCATCGGCATATAACAGCATTATTTAAACTTCTTTTATGGGTGAGATTAAATAGCTATCAAAGCAGCCCATACTGAGACTGCTGATTGGTTCCAAGAGCAACCGATTCCCTTTCTAGTTTTTGTTTGCATATAAGAGAATATTACAGGAACTTCAGTGTTTGGGGTTCCTCTTAATATTTACATCCTTAAAGCAATACCTTCCAGGAAGCTGATCACCAGATTATCAGTAATGAAAACTGCCCTCCCAAAGGAAAAAAAAAAAAAAAAAAAGAAAGAAAGAAACAGCTCAGAGGTTAAATTTCAAGTAATTCCCTGCTGCCACTATGCCTCACTCAACCTTGCCACACAACCCCAAGAAATGATTATCATCTGGTCTGTCATTTCATTTCTTTGCTGCTTTGCTGCTTTGACCAACAGAGGCATCAACAAAATGTATCACAATGGGCGACAAGCAGTGCGGATGCACAGCCAACAGGAATGGAACCAAACCCATCGACTCATCGCATGTAGAGCACTGGTTGCAGTGACAACTAACTTTTGGTCACTTTAGTCCGGCATGGATTTGAATGAAGCTGTAAAGAACATAGGCAATACACAGTGATCAAGGCTCCTGCAGAGGTGGTTAATGCCTTTATTCCCAAAACAGGGATTTGTAGTTAAGACTTATTGAGGAGGGTCAAACATGTTCCTGCACCTGACAGGGCTGCACGCCTTCCTGAGGAAGAACATGCCCAAGCCTTCCACCATTCAGCATTAGCAACACAGAGGCAAAAGCAAATCAGCTCTGCTGAGAGGCAAACCTATCAAACGGCATGCCTCTAGCCAGGGCACATGGAAAACCTGCTGTTGTAGCCACACTCCAGTAAATTCTGCAGCTTTTTTAACTTGGCCCCTCCCTTCTTGTTAAGGTATGAAAATGCATCAGAGCCAAGTTAAAGGAATGAATTGCAGATAGAAAATCCTGGGTTGTTGATGTTCCTTATGCCAGATAAAAACAAATAATGGTGGTGTTTGTTTTTTTTTCTTGGTTTGGTTTGGTGTGGTGTGTTTGTTTGTTTGTTTGTTTGTTTGTTTGTTTTCCATTTGGCAATAAATGGGCTTTTAAACTGAAAACAAATTTTGATATTAAAAAAGCTGTGGCTGTAAAAATGGTTAAATTAACAGGAATGAGCACTTTCACACAGGAGAAAATGATTCATTAACTGCTCTTTCGCCATTGTAGAAGAACCCATTTTTGGCTTGTCCTCAGAGAGTCCAAGGATGCTTATAATACAAGCAACGTTTAGAAAAACTTCATTACACAGAGAAAATTCCAGGCTTCAATTTTTCTTCTTGAGAGAGTTCAGTAGCTGCTTTATTTTGTGTGTGCATGTGTGTGTGTGTGTGTATTTATACACAAAATTAGGTTCTAGCAAAGGGAAAGTGCATTTATGCAAAAAGCAATTCATCAACCACTTCTGTGCTTAGAATTCACTGAGGTAATTTAGATACTTTAATGGCAAGGTAGTTTGGGTAAGGTATGCAATAAACGTTTCCCCCAACCCCTCCAAACAGTTAGGGTAATGGAAAATGTATGCTCTAAATGAATCTTTTTAGTAAAGTAATTCTTGTTTTAATTATTTATCAGTTAGAAAATATGAAATATAATGACATAGCAAACTTCTTTGGAACCTCTTTTCATGTTGTGGGAGCACTCTTACATTAGCTGGAGGTTTACGCCAGCTGTAACTAAAAGGCTAACATAATGCAGTATGCGGCACTAATCTGTTTCTTGTAACATTAAATGAGCAGCAAGCAACTACCACTATGAGAAGACCCTTTGGATCTATTATTTGCAATATTTTCACCATGGCCTTGACCTTAGTGATGTCAGGCATATATTACATCTCCGCTATAATTTACTATTGACATCATGGATTAAATTTGTTGTTCCAGCTAATGCAACAGAGCAAGCAAGGTAGATTGTGAAACAAAGCCAGCTGCTGAAATACGAGGGTTGTCAAGTATAAATTTACAAAAGATATTCAGACTGAGCACAGAAGACAAAAATAAATGGACAGAGAAGCTGTTTTTGACAGACTGCAAAGGGCTAGAGACTTAAACTTGAACATTGTAAATCCAAATGTCACAAAACACTGCTACAGAATGTGAGACATGTCTATTTCTCAGGAATATAAATGGTGATACGAAACCAAACTTCCAAGATGCTGTGCATTTTTTGAGAAGTCTATCACTATCTCCTGATAAGAAATTTAGTGATCTTTTTCTCTTTGCTTTAAAAGCAGAGAAATTCATCATTTAAATTCAGTGACCAATATAATAAGTGTATTTGGGGCAGGAAGACTATAAAAATAGCTAAAAGTAAGTTTTGTATAGTCTTCTGTATTTCTAGGAAAGTACATTCCACTGACCGATATGTTCTCTCTGTGAAATTTATTTAATCAATAACATCTAATTAATTCTTGTTTGAGTATTCATACAGATAGCTGACATTTTCATACAGATAGCTAGGTTATGTGCCTGTGGAAGAACAGCACTGTATAAAAATAGAACACTTTACGGTACATTACGTTATTCACATAAGTCAGGCCGTGCCTTGCCGAGGGTTGCTGCGGTCTGTAGGGTGATGTGCTGCAGACAGGAGCCACGCAGCATGCCATCCGCACAGCCCAGGGAGGCAGCAAGGCGTGCACAGGTCTGCCGCCGAGGCCACAGTGTGCCCCATGCTTGGCTCAGCTTCCAAATCCTCAACTGGTGAAGCAGGGACCTGAAGCTGAAAAAAAGAGGAGCAGTATGCGAGCCAAAGCCTCTGCCTTGGAGGTTTTCAGCTCTGTGTTTGAGTCAGCAACAAGCATGCGCTTTCTTATTTCTTTACAGCTTGAGGGAATAAATCTAACTTGAGGAAATTAAACTCTGACTCCGTGACCTAAGTAAGTTGTCAGCGCAGATTTAAGAGGAACATATCGTAGTCACAAGACCATCAATGAAGGAACTGTGGGTTCTACCAAAATATAAATAGAGGGCACTGCTTTGGGATAAATGCAGGACAGGATTGATACCTTTCTGTGTGATATTTGGAATTTCTCCAAAACAACTGCATTTTGCAGAATCCTTTCCTCCGGCACAAATCTAGCTGTGGCCTTACTGCCTTATTGATGAGATGGCTGCTTCTGGCAACAGAAGAGCAGGGGACTTGAAACAGTGTTCAGCAAGAGCAGGCTTTGCATTGGAAGGGCTTGGGGTTTCTTTTTTCTTCTTTTCTCTTGCTACCCTAAGTTCCTCATAAATCAGTTTTAAATATAAAATTGGGATGGTTAAAGGAAACCATCGCAAACCTTATTTTGACACATGGCTAAAACCGGTGTTAAGACGAATGGTCCTATTGTGCCAAAGATGCTATGAGGGAGGACCAAGGTAGGCCAGATCCAGAGAGCCTCCACGCCCCACTGACTGCAGGCACCTCTCCGGAGCAGCTCAGGTGCACTGTGCTGCAAGAGGCAAGAGCGACAGCATGCCACACAAGCTTAGCATTAATTTTGATTCATTTTGCAGATCAAGCTTGTAACGCCTTTAGTAGTGCTCTCTGGTGCTAAACGATTTACACCATTTTAGACTTTTCCAATCTTAACATCAATTACTTGTGACAATTCCAGATAGCGATCTAATTTTGGCAAGGCAGCATTCATACCAATGGCTTCATTCAGCCTATATATCGATTTCCTCTAAGCTCTGCTTTTCTGGGAAAATCTTTTACACTGACACACCTGGCCAGCAGATGTGGCTGTGCTATTATACGTGATGCAATTAATCTGGAAGGCTGGCGTCACAGTACTCTCCACGATGCTGTGGCAGCATTATTGTGATTCATTAGTGTCACTTCCTCGGCAAGTTGTAATTGGCAGTGCTATATTGTTTCTGTAAGAAGCACTCACTGTGATGGTAGGAAAAAGAATGGCATATTTTCTTTTCTGAGGCAAACAAAGGTTATCCTTGTTTACGCATCAAGTGTAAATGTAAAATGAACAAGCTCCATCTTTAATTTACCTTTTCTACCTCGCTGAAAAGCCTAGGTGTTAGAGGACGGCACCGAGATGCATTCACCAGACAAAAAGTATTTCCTATTATTAATGGCTGGAGGAGCCCTCTGTGTAATCAAAGGACACAGCTGTGGTGATATACGGCCAGTGACAAACGGAGAGATCTTTCCTTCTCCCTGCTACAAGCTCACCAGCTTGCAGCCAGCAACTTCCAGTGCTGTATATCTGCAAGATAAATAGCACAAGATATGAATATACGCAGTGCTTACAGTCTTGAAAAGTATTGTTATATCCCCCACATCCAATCATTCTAAATATGACTCAAGTGCATTTTTCACAATTTCGGGGCTATTCTTGCTGTTTGTAAATAGATACAGTTCCTGAGCAGAGATTTAAAGCCCTCTAACGGTGCTGCTTTCTGCTGTCTGATGGGGAATCGGATGCCTGCGTAGTCAACGGTGTCAGCAGTGTGGCTTTCGCGAGATTCATAGCCCTCTTTTGCGGTGACAAGCAGCACTGAGCTTATCTGTGAAAGGAATCAGCCGAAGAACGCACAAGAAATCATTTTTATTTCCTTATGCACCTACACCAAGAGAATCTAAGGAAAGAACTCATCCTCTTTAATATGAGTGTATTTAAGGAAAAGGAAACAGGTTAGCTGTTTCTTCTGTAGTTGTCTCTAGTCACATTTTTACAAAATCAGGCATGATGTGTAGCGCCAGTCCCTTGAGTTAAGGATGTATCGGAGCTGAGACAAAACTTTCATGCTAAGAAGGGAGCGATTGCCAATGAAGGCCAGCAAGGGTGCTGGGTAAATAAAAAAGGATGTGCCCTTTCACCTGCCAGACTTTTGTTGCTGTTGGTATAAGTGGGTCCAGATTTCCACAAAAATGAACCTGAAGCTGTCAGTGGGCAAGGCCAGCCCTTTGATGGCTCGGTGGCAGAGGGGTGTCCCTGCACACGCGCGCACAGAGGAAGTCAGTGCCGCGCTGACCTCTCCGTGAACCTTCTCGGAGATGCAAAGATCAGCCAAGAAGGCAAAGGTCAGCATTCATGCTGGTCACAAACAAAAATCAGATTTAGCCAGTCACTGGAAGAGTCTTTCTGGGTCCTTGGATTATCTGAGCAAAACAATAACAAAAACATTTTGCAAGGTTGGTTTGCAAAGTCTCAGCACGCTCAGTTCTGCTACGCTTGTTTGACAACCTATTAGAAATGATGTTCATTTTTCCCATGCAATGTATTTATGCAGGAGAAAAATGGAGTTAAATAACACGAAGGAAGTAGCACGACATGAGAACAATATGGGAATTCAAAGTCAGCAGTGATACTGCTTGTGTCATGAGATGCAGAAGTACAAGCTGAAGACGTGAAATTATATCTCGATTGCCTATGAAGAAAAACATTGAGTTAAAGGCAAGGCAACAGTAAGCGAAGTCTGCAATTTCAGTTATAATTGACTTCCCCAGCTCTTGCACAGTGCTTGGTATCAGATTATAACACAGTAGTATCTTTGTTTAAATCAGGGGAAAAATAATCAGAATGAAATATACAAGTAATATAATCCTACTTTCAGCAGGTCAGAAGCGAAAACAAATGTGGTGATTCTGTTTCTGCTGTAGCCCGAGGTGGACATTTGCCCAAGTGAGCACACAAGATACATTCTAGCACAAACCTCCCATTGACTTCAATGGGGCCCTGCTTTAACCCAGACACAGCAAGTGCTATATCCTAGCAGAAGCACAAACTCCCACCGTGGGAGGGTCTTTACTGCAGTGCACTGCTAGGATCTTGTTCTAAGACAGGAGTTATTAGGAATGTTCTCTTGTTTGCCTTTGTTTTCTCACTGGCACAGTCCAATAAGCTGATGCAAATACTAAGTTCCGCAGGGGAAAACGATGAGTGAAGTGCAAGAAGAATTGTACAGAGATATGAAATTTAGGTTACAGATTGAAAAGGGTACCTTTAGCTTGTCATAGTGTACTTCAATAATGGCAGATGGCTCATTGGTACAGTTTATCTAAAATATTATGAAAATTCTACATTTATCTTTCCAGAAAGTATTCCCGAATAAAACAAAGTAAAACTTAAAATGTTTTGCCCATGTATCACTATGGGTGACTTCAATTATATCTCAGCCTTTTTTTTTTTTTTTTTTGAGACTCATCTGGATTATTTTGACCACTTACCCATGTCTGGTAGCTCATAACACAATTGCTCTTTCACCAGTAATTGCTCACTCTGGGGACAGCTTTACTGTGCTTTCCTTTGTTAAGGAAAAAAAAAAAAAAAAAAAAAAAAGTCAGGTTCGTTCTCCAGCTTTTGCACTAGAATACAAACTAAAATGTTTCTGCAAGACACAGACTTTGCAGCTCTGGGGCATGGCCTGCTCAGCTGTGAGAACCAAGGAGCTTTCAGAGCAGCGAGGTGCTGCTGCTAGCACTAAGGCTGCTTTGTGCCTGCCCCAGCGGTGGGATGGCAGCTCCTGGTCTCCTGGTGCCCGCTCCTGGGCCGGCGGCAGCTTCCAGCTTCTCAGCAAAAGGGCTTGGATGGTAATTCTAGATGAGGCTTGGGCCAGGATGATGAAGCAAGGTATAAATTAGACAAGTTCAATGGAGGCGGTATTTAATGTACATAATACTGGGAGGACTTACAGCCAGGGCTACTCCTCTGTCCTGGTTGCAGAGCAGAATAATGGAAAATCTGATCTTTTAATCTTCCTGCAAATATTTTAACTCCTTTTAAAGTCCTTCTCCCTCCAGTGCTGCTGAGTATGTGAGTGCTCATAGATCCCACAGTGGCTGTGGAGCCTCTTCTTGTCCCATCCGCCAGCAGAGAAATATTACCCGGCAGCAAATAGACTGCCCTGGCCAACTTTTTCTCAGGAGTATGAAAGCAGCTTGCCAGGGAACACTCTGATCTACACACACTGACTTTTTGAAAAGCTGGAAGAGTCTAAGAGGACAGTAAAAGAGGCTAAGGTCATGCAAATGTTTTAAAATGGTAAACGTGATGACTAATAGGCATTCAGCCTATTAATCTGAATAGAGCCGTCATCCATGTCTTGGAAGCTTAATATTGGAGGCAAGCAGTAAATAATGAAATGACGGTGATAGAGCATTCTTCCCTGCACACTTCCAGGGAACCAGGTCTTGTCAAGCAAATCTGATCTTAGTTTTTTGGGGGTGAAATGGCAAGTTCCATTGATAAAGCAACAAGAACACACTAAATGGACTAAAATCAGCAAACAGCCAATACTAAGTATCTGGCAACTTAAAAGCACCTTCCCCTATTGAGGTCCAGCAGACACCAGCCCTCCCGTTCCGTAGCTGAGGGTGGCAGCGATGCAGGGGCAGGGACACAGCACCCAGACAAGCAGAGCAGAGCAGGTCCAGGGGCAGCAACCACTGCCAGCCAGAAGTCCGCGGATCCCAGACAAGTCAATAGGGCTGAGGCAGGGCTGAGGTCGAGCTGGGAACTCCGGTGAGCAATGTCAGGTCAGCACTGGTGTGGTACAAGGCAGGCATAGGCGTACCAAAGATGGCAAAAGTCTGAGCTAAAATGCAGCATCGGAGCATTTAGTGTTAGTAGGGATATTGGGTCAGTTCTTGATGTATATTATGAAGCTAAGAAAAGTTTTTTTAAAAGAAAGTATTCAAAGAAAACAAATCAGGAAAACATGCCTTAATCTTTTAAGGTTATCCAACAGTTAAAAGGTGACTTAATCAAAGTCTGCAGGTATCTACATAAGGAAGAGAGATTTCTGATAACAAATGGCTATTTAGTCGAACAGAAAAAGGCACAGTAAGATCCAGTGGTTCGAAGCTGCAGTACTTTCTCCAGCATGGGCCATTAATCATTGGAACAACCTACCGCAGGATGTGGTAGATCATTTGAAGTCTTTAAATCAAGGCTGCATCTTTCCAAAAGAGATTCCCTCCCTCAGACAGAATCTGCATCTGATGCAGAAAGTGCTCCTTGGGGTTTGCACCCTGAATTACTCAGGATTGATATGAAAGTCCTTAGAATGTATTAAATTAAAGAAAGAGAGGGAAAAAAAATGCTGTGTAGAAAAAGAGTGAAGATAAATAAGTGGGTGTTATAGGGCAGTGTAACTGATTCTCATGCCTTGTCACTAAGTTCACACAGCTACTTATGAGGGCCAATTATGGAAAAGAAGCAGACTGGGGGAAAGGAAAAAGGTATTCTTTCTAAAAGGCACGCCTTCTGTCCTTTAAACACAGTGTGATAAAGGCGTGCTTTTAGCTCGAAGTTCATCTGGTGAAGTTCTGGCCGAGCACAGTGATGGGCTCACCAGTTGTTATTTACAAAGCGTGGATTCCTGGGCATGGTTAAAAAGTACCACTTGGTGCTCTTTCAGTTAAATCCCATTCCTTTGACGCCAATTTAATCATGCCTGAAAGAGATCTGTAAAACAGAAGCACTTTGAGTTTCCTACAGAGAAAAAAGGAAGACACCAGCCCGTGGGAGAGAATACAGCTCTTATGTCAGAAAGAGCAAATGCATAGGGTGCAATTCCACGGCTACACTTCTGAGTTCAGACCGCCTGAGTTTATGGCCAGAACTCCCACGGGGAGGGGCAGGAGTATATAAGGATATACACCACTATTTATAGTAACAGCACTAAGCATTTATATAATTCTAGTGCTCTGCTCTGATGGGACTTCCTTTGTGCTGAGACCTGCACAAACACATGAGAAAAGGAGGGAAGAAGACAATCGTGCCCTGGAGGAGCTCTGTAGCCCCACACTTCCAGCAGCCTGCGCAGAAAACTTGAGCTGCTCTTCTGGGGCTGCTGCCCAGACAGAACAAGGACTCTAGTTCCATACCTGCTTTGAGCCACATGAAAAATTGTTCTCTCAGACTTGATGTAGACATTTTGCCTCTGATGTGCAAACAGCTGCTGGATGAAAGTGTCTGTTCCAAGCTCACTGAGCTTTTCATGATCAGAGGGTAACAGTAAAGAGCTGGATTCAGAGATTATTCTGGCTCTGCTCCATCTGTCCCTTGGGATCCAATAGTTATGTCCCTAACCCTTCTGTGACCCAAGCATATGTAATACGTGTAGGATGGCTCAAGATAGTGTATGAGGAAATGAAAACACATAGTGATATACCTGCTAATTTGTTATCTGCGTGCCAGGACACATGAATGAGGCAGGGTGTATGCTGGCTGTGTGCGTGTGCTGGACGTGTCTGTGCTGGACATGTGCGTGTGTGCAGGCTGCATGTGTGTGTGCGCATATACGTGCTGCACGTGTGCATGCTGTATGTGTACACCACCACCACCACTGAAATATGACAGATTAATTAAAATCGGAAGCTCTGTGGAGTAGGTGTTTTGTGCCTGTGTTGTTCCTGGTACAGGAATGGGAGTACGAGCCCAGGTCAGGGCTCTGAGTGCTGCTACCGCACAACAATAATACTCAGTCACAACAATTCAGCAGAGTTCCTACTGTTGAGTCCTTCCACTCATTTCACATATTTTGCCATTTACATTGTCGAATCATTTCTCCTCTTTCCATAAGCTTATAAAAACAAACAATTAGTTAAGAAAATATCTAGGGCTTTTCTCCCCCCACAAGCCCATTTTAGTCTTCCTCTTTCTGAAGCATGCTGTTGTGCTGAGCAATATTTTCCCCCCTGGGGTCTGCGTCTCACCAGTGATGGCAGCCAGATGAGGCCATCCCAGGAGGGATGAGGACCATCCCCGCCGAGGCCGAACATCCCTCCGAATTACCCCACCAGTGCTGCTGACTGGAGCAGCCAGTGTGCGGGTGGGAGGCTCAGCTGCTGTTCAGCAGTCACAGCGCCGGTAGCCCCGTCTGTCAGTCATCACAGCCCAGATCCCACACTGAAACCTCCACAGGCTTCGAATCAAGCCTTCAGCACTGTTATACTTCGGGAATGCGTGTGCATGTGTGTGGTTTCTGGGTGTATGTTTTAATTTTGTTTTGTTCTGGAAATACCAAGCATGTCCTTTGAGACCATTAGAAATGAGTTTTATACAGACATGGTAAAAGACCACTGTAGGCAAGGATAATAAAATATGAAATTATTATGAGAGACAAAACAACTAGTTTAAAAGAGGAAGTGCTGAGTTTTTCAAGCTCAGCAAGTGTGATTATTTTTCTCTTTCATTTTCTGTGTGCCTGTGAGTGTACAGAGTCCTAATTTGAGAACTGGAAAAAAATGGGGTTTGTTTATGAGCAAGCAATATAAACTCATCTATCAGACTCATCAGGACGTGGGGCAAATCATAAATTACCATCTCAGTGTTGTCTTTAAGGGAACAATGGCAGTTACCCCATGTGAGGATGTGCCCCTTATTTCTGAATCAAGGAAGCTAAGAGTTTTGCTTCTGGCAAGGACAACTCTAAAAGGAATCATTCCTAATGCAATCTGTCCTTGAAATAAAGCTCCCTCTCATCTGCATTCCCTGTCTCATCTGATATGGTCTTCAAATATGCAATTTTCAGTGTTTTCATATGACACGTTTGGGATGGGAAAAAATATTAGCAACATGATTCCTAACAGAATCTGCATGAAGTCATCACACGTTTGAGTTCCTGCTAGACATAAACCCATTATCTTACAAACTGTGTTGCTCACATGGCATTCCTACTAAGCAGCTGCAGATGATAAGAGCTACTCTGCATAATTTGCTTTGAAGTATCTTTGAGACAGGATTAACCAGATGATGTGCTCTTTTTTTCTCTCTTTCCCTCTTTCTCTCTCGTTGTTGTCAGCAGCAGCATGCTCCTACAGAAAGGTTTGTGGATTGCAGATACCCATGTGATATATGTGCTCCTTGTGAACAGATTGTCTGTATCTTACTGTAAACGTGTTAATGTTTGCACTGCTAGAAATAATGGGCATTTCTCCCCCACACATAGAAATCTGAAACTGCTGAAATCAGCCAGGAAGAAACCACTGCAATTAGCCAGTATGAGTACTTGACAATACCTCTGATTTACCAACACATGATTGCTCTATTTTATCTTTCCATCAGCTTTCTTTCAAGTTCAAATATCATTGTTTTTCAATCATGCTTTTGATTGAACCACGATTGCATTAGCTTTGACATTACTTGAAAATTAGAATAATTTATATTTGCATTGGCTGACAACATCTCTGTCTTCCGAGAGATTGAATTGTTTTGTAGCTTCTTCCAAGGGATAGTTTTGTTGAGTGGAGAACCACATCTTTGCCCATTCGTTTTCTGCATCACTTGTTATACACAATGCAAAGGAAGTGACTATGAAAATGCAAATGAATATCCTTGTCTGAGTAGTGTTAATATGATAGCATGATGTACATCTGAATGGCTGAGAAAATGAAAGGATAACAGTCTGAGCTGTGGAAACATGAGCTACGGTGAGAAAGTTGGAATTCAGATTTACTTCTTCTTTCTCAAATCCAATCCATGAATAAAAGAAATAAACATTTATTGGACACAAACTTAAATACCTTAATCTCATCAGCTTGCATTTGGCTCTTTGTCTTTTAATGCTCAAATGAAGCACCTCATCAAAATTAGATTAAGATGGTAAACGAAATCAAGGTCAACTTTTTATTAACTTTTGCTTTTACCTCGCCTCTTTTTAAAAGCATTTGCTCTGAAATCTCCTGGCTGCCGCCGCTGGATGTTTAGTGGCAATACTGCAGACTTTTAGGTTTTATGGATTCTACAAGAACAATATAACATGATACTGACAATCATAAACAGATACTAAGTTGTTTCAGTTTGGAAACAATTGCAGCCATATAACCGTTGGTGGGCTCTTTTATATGAACTTTTATTTTTCTCTGTACAATGGCTAACATGGGAACTATCCCCTATCCAATAGAACAGCTTGTATTTGCTCAGGAAATGGTTAAGTTACAGCAGGTCACCCCTGGTACTTCATGGAAATGCTTTGATTTGTCTTCCATACAAAAACAGTTAGAGTCATTTGTTTTACTAACAACTCCCCTCAGAGCAGAACCTCAATACTATCTTAAAAAAATTAACTTCACACATGACTTTGTCAAGAAGCTTATTTCCATCTCAAGAAAGTTCAAATTTCACAAAATCTGGACACTGTGTAGTTAAGAGGACAGAGTTTGGAAATGTTATTTCTCTTCTTTTTGCTGCCCATACTACCAATTCGGCTGTGGACTTTTCAGGTGACGTGTATGCAGCACTTCCTAAGCAGATAGAAATGTCTGGACTTGACCAGGTCTACACAGCTTGGCCATTACCAAGAGGGCTCTGGGCAAAATTGTGGCCATGCCTCCAGACTGCATTCTGGCTAGTTCAAAGACTAATCTCATGGATGTGTCCACAGCAGTCATACTTTCTGAAAGCTTCTGACAATTTCAAAAGTATTTGGCATGTCTGAAAATAGGGAACAATTCTGGTCTGACTGATTACTTTCAAAATGGAGGAAACATAGCTGCAGTCCCCCCCAAAAAAAGATTGCCAAGGCGGCTTAAAGATAAAATTAGGTGTAGACAGACAGCATCAGTTTGGGATATATCCTATGTCCCCGTCCCCTGAAAAGTCAGTTTTTGCTATTAAATTTGAATATGTCATGTAAGGAAAAACAAAGCAAAACAAAACCCCTGCTCTTCACAATTGCACCTCCTGTTGTTTAATTATTATAGTTTAATGGTGATAAGTCTAGTTCATCTTGTGCATCCAGATTGGTTGAGAATGCTATCTGGACTTGAAATAGAGAAAAAATAAAAGATTTCTCTTTGTTGCAATTTCAAAGCACTTCAAATTCACCACAAACCGCCTGCAAACAGTAAAGCTCAGAATACCAGCCTGTATCAAGTCATTAACCTTTTAGGACTCAATCAAAGCAGTGTTGTGTGACACTTTATTAATGAATGCTTTAATGTGGTATATAAAAGCTAACAAACATGGAAACTGGCAATGATTCATCAAATTTAATATTCCATCAAACATTTCATTTTGAAGAATGACACTTTTTAAAAATAGTCCAATGGCATACAAGTTCAGAGGAGTGCCTTTAATGAAATTCATCCCCCTCTTTTTAGGACTTTTCAAAATTGTGTTTAGATGCCCAACAAAAGCAAGAAAAGTACATAAAAAATCGAAGCAGTTATGTGACCTTCTAAATAACATTTGAACATATTTTATGGAATCTGTTGTGAAGAGTGAAGGAAGTTGTCCTTATAAATACACTTGCAGTTTAGGTCACACATTGTCTGCAGTCATTGCTAGGAGGCAAAAGCCCTGTTGTAAAACAGCTGGGCTTCTTGGCTTGGGGCAAAGGCAAATTCCACAGCCAGAAACCTAATTAGACACTTTTGGAATTCACGGCACCCTTTCACGCTATGACCTTTTCCTTTCTGTCTTCCCCTCTCTTCTCTCCAGCTCCCCCCCATATGTCCTCCTCCCCCTGCCCTCCCACCCCCTGTGAACATTTGATCCTCTCCTTACTAAATATGTTGCTTTTTTACATAAATACTGTCTGCTGGCCAAATCCAACTCTGCTGGTTATTAGAGCAACTTGGAAGTCATTGAATTGATGTCATGCCTAAATTTGTCCCTGCGATCCATTTAGCTTCTGAGTGACTCAAAGCTTATCCAGTCTCCTAAAAACTTCCAAAAATATGTGCTGCAGAGCAGTGTGTCAAAGGAATGGTTTAATCCATGCTGGAAAATTTCAAGAGTCCCCAAAAAATTCTCATCTTCCCCCCGCCAACCAAAATATACTGACATTAAAAAAAATAAAAAAAAAAAAAAAAACAGAGGCAAGAGAGGCATGTTCTAAACATGACTCATTGCCAGGGTACTTACCTGAATGGGGAAAGCCCAGGTTCAAATTCCTGGCAGGACTTGAACCTGGGTGTCCCAGGTCACAGGTAGGTACATCAACTCCCGGCTGCATACTGGATTTATTTTTTTTGCTTTTTTTTTTGTTTTTTTTTTTTTTTTTTAATTTGGGGGGGGTGATGGTGGCGGTGGTGGTATTGAAATAGCAATTCTGTTCCAAAACTTGTTTTTCTCATTGAAACATTTTACATATCTGCCAAACATTTTTTCAGATCGTCAGATAGGTATTTTTCAATAAACAACATTACCACAAATTTGCTAACCACCTATATCCTCAAACACATTCAAAGCTTTTCTAAAAGGATGATAGACTTTAATTTAACTGTTATTTGTATCAAAGAGAAACAGTATTGAAAAGTACCTACACATTAGGATCTCAGTGTCTTGTAAAATAAATGAGTAACTGATAGAAATGAAAGGCTATTAAACGCCACTGAAGATGCATAATTTACAGTGAGACTATTACATATCATTTTCTTGAATTGTTTTTATAACTTAAGTTGTAATTCTTATACAAACTCATTTCCAGCCAAAGATCATGTTCCCTCACACGGCTTTTTCACTTAGCTAAAAATTGCAGGATCCATCCATTAAAAAAATAATAATAACATGATAAATAGGATATTTTAACTGAATTGGGTAATGGAGAACTGCTGTGCCACTCCGGAGAAATGTCTATAACTCACTTATGCCTTCTGGTATTTGTATAGCATGTTGACTCATGAATCACAGAGTACCTACCATAAAAAAAAAATGTCTCCTTGATAAAAATACATTTTACTCAGCTGAGATTTAGAGAAAAGATTCATGCCTACATTTTTAAAATCACAAATGCTATTGTTACACTTGGGGAATTGTTTTTGTGTATCTGCGGACTTCAGTAGTGCACTTCCTGTTCCAAGTTCCACAAAGCACTAAAGAATTACTTCTTGTCATGCTCGGGAAGGATCATTCTCATTTTACAGATGGAAAAGCTGAGGCGGAGGAGCTCACCAAGCTGACCAAAGGAGAAGTGAGGCTCCACTCCTGTTTTCCATGGTTGCCAACACCAGTGGCAGGAAGCTTGCTTTCATTGCAATTACCCAGTAGCTATCCCTCTCCACTGCTACCTCTTTTCAGATCAAACAGGCTTTTCTTGGCTTTTGGACCACTCTGCCTGCTTGTTATGGAACTACGTGTTTTTCCCTAGTCAGAGGAATTCTAATAGGTTGTGGTTTTGTGAGGAAAGAAATACGAGGGTCTAGGCAGATTTTACTGAAATATGTGTAGCACCACGCGATGTCCGTATGCTTTTGTCACAGCTGGGAATGACAAGCAAGAGTAATTGTCACAGTCACTGACAGTAGTAAAGGGAAGAAATTGAACAGCTACCGGGTGTGCAGGGGATGGCCAGAGCTGGGCTTTCCTCCAAGGAAAATGGGAGCTCATCTCTCAAGGCTTGTGGAGCGGAGGGTCAAAATCGGCTGGTACCTGGAAGTGCCAGAGATGCTAGTGAGAGGAGACCCTGGCAGAGCAAGTCTCAGCATCAACAAAGAAAGAAATAACATCCACAGGGCTCTCTGTGACTGCAGGCAGACACGATATCACCTCTGCTGCTGGGATGAGTGAGGCTTCCCCAGCTGTCCAGCTGCGATGGGTCGCGAGTGCCGGCTGCGGGTGCTGTGCGCCCCAGTGCTGCACCTCCAGCCAGGTCTGGTGGGGTACAGCACCTCCATCAGCCTGGGACCCCAAATATCCCTCATTTCACCTTCCAGAACCAGCATGGATCCATCACATGCTGTTGCCATTTGCACAGGATTAGATATTTAAATCAGAGAAAAATATTGTTCATTATCATTTGCAAGTATCATTTTAATCACAAACTAAACCTCAAAGCAACACTAAGCATGCATGATTGCTACCTGGTCAGCATCGTCAAGGTCCTTTGGAAAAACTAATTAGTATGTTACTATATATCTACATACCTCGGAGATAAATGTTGTTTGCATCTCCTTCCCTAATGACAGAGTGGAGATTGTTCAGTAAAGCACCCTACCTCTTAATATGCAGGGTTTGTTATAGGAGCGGCTCAATTCATATTTCCACCAGTTTGATGGTAAGTGAACAGCAGTAGCAATATTAATCTGCAGTAACCTGTCAGTGAACTCTACAGCTAATATGATGTAGTTATGATTTTACCATCAATCAGAACTGAACAGGCCCTGGACAATCCTTACAGCACTGCCTCAAAAAATCTAATTGTGCAAAAGCTTCATCGGTTTCCAACATTTCTTTTTTATCTGTCACAGACTTTTGGCCTACTACACAACCTTTTATTATTGGTCTTATTGCATTAGCTTGTTGGACAAAAAAGAAAAGGCTAAATCTAAGGGTTCCCCTGCATTCCATCATTTGTTACCATGCGGGATCCTATTTGACAGATCCATATTATTTTAGATTTAGATAAATATTATTAGGACATATGGTTTTGTGTGAACTTTTGAACCACTGATTGCCAACATATAAAAAAAGACAAGTAATATTTTCTCCTCTACATTTGCAAGTTCAGATGTAAAAGAAATATAAAATAAAAAATGGAAGAATTGAGCTGTATCACAGAACTCAATCTTAGATGAAATGTAAAACCACCTTTTTTTTTTAGTTAATTTTATTCACAGGACAGAAGAGTGGTTGAAAAATGAATTACCAACAACAAATACAAACTTTCACAGAAGTTAGAGTTCTATTACTAATTAAGATAATGACATTTTTCTTTTGGGGCATTTTTAGTACAACCATCTATTATGTAGTTTTGTGGCTTAAATTAGACGTGTGTGTGTAAATATCATAAAAGAAGCACAGACATGCATTCTCAGCGAGAAGCTTTCTTTCAAACACTGGCTGTAAGAGATTACAACTTGCTGTAGGATACATTACAGCCATACATACTCTTTCTGGTGAGTTTACTATGCCAGAAGTTCTGGTGTAACTTTTGTGATTTTAAACATATAAAAACATCAAGGAAGATGAACTATTAACATTATCTGTTTAGTCATTTTAATCTTTTGCATCTTAAATGTAATCAGGCTTTTCAGAACTGAAATTGCTAATCAGCATGTTGGATAAATGTTTCAATTTTAGAATGTGCACGTCTAGAGATAACAGCTGGCTGTAAAGAATATATTTATACTTGTGATTTAATGTATCACAAACTTTATATTTGATTTCATTTAGCTTTACTCAGAAACTGAGAATATTTTTGCTAGCATGATCTTTTCTGACAGCAGTTTTACAGCAGCAGAAAAGCACAGAGTAATAAATGAGGTGTGCATACAATGCATGATGTACTCTTTAAAGCAAGCGTGTCCTTTTAATAAAACAAAAATTTTTATGCAGTTTCAAATTATTCCATCTCTTTCTAATATGAGCCCAATTCATGAAAAGCAGTAAAGACTGTGCGCGCCCAGAACACAGACGTATGTGCTCTTCTGCACCACAGTAATTGTTCATTAATTTAGCAGACCATATAAAAAAAAAAAAAAAACTAACTTCAAAGAAATATTTTGACTATATGAACATCAAATGAATAGCTGAGTTTTAGCCCTCGATCAATCGTAATGTAAAGTAATTGTAATCTAATAAAAATAGCCATACAAAATAAGGAAATGGCTGTTGCATCCTGTTAAAAACATGTAGGAATGCAGCTTTGGAACTACTGAGAGAGCCGAGGTTGTGGAAAGACAAAAACAGGATGTTAAATTGTTACGACAATTGGAAGCAACTGATTTTTTTAAGCACCTATCGCCACTCGTGATAATTTGTTAAGCTGCCTCTAGGGGGTTCTGTGCGACTGCGATTTTGAGAACACCTACCACCAGGTCAGCAGAGGGAGAGGCACAAAGGGAGTGAGGGGCATTTCCACTCGTGGGGAAGATGTCCAGCCTCGTCCTCATGGCTGCAAATTGGACGGCTACACTAGCCTCAGTTTTCTCTAAAGCAAAAACAGCAAAAGAAAGTGGTTCAGATCTTCTGCCTGCTTTAAAATGTGTACTGTCATCATGGTAATAATAAAATGTGTTATAATTAATGTAATTACTTTAAACTGCATATATGAATTTTTCAGGCAGCTGCATTCAAAAGCCAACCACAAAATTGTTCGTTCCACTTTGCATTTTTAATAATGATTTAACTTTTTGTTTTGGAAAGCTGTCAGTGAGGAATGCCAGTTTGACTTCATAATTTCATACCCCACTTTTTGCACATGCTTAGGTCTTTACTGCCCCATGATATTTCTCCTCTGTACTTCACGAATCAACTACAGCAGGTTATACAGGGTTCCTGCTTACTTCAAAAAACAAACAAACAAACAAAAAAATCATTAGACTGTTAATAATAGAATGAAAAATATAATGTAAAAGTTGGTGTGGTACAATGTGTTGTGCCTGGCCAACCACAAATATAGCAATAGAATTATAAGCTCAGCTGGTTAGAGAACAATAAAGCCACATCCATTAAAATGAGTTCAAAGATTAATAACAGTATAATTAAGAAAAAACCTCAAGCTATTCTTTAATGAATATTTTAACAAGAGTAACAACATTCAGGGATTTTTTTGTAACTAACAACTCTATTAGTCCAGATTTTTCAAACATGAGAACATTTAGTCAGAAATCCTGATTTTCTCCAGAGAAGGTCAGTGAATGAGAAGATGGATATTACAAGAGTCTGCTAAATCATTCTGGTTTCTTGTGATGCCTGCAAAACAGCTCGCACACTGCAACAATCCGGTCCTCTCAGCCACCAGTGGCACAAGAGGGTGGCTCTTAACCAGATGCACTTGTAGTGAAATTGAAAGAATTATAGCATTCAAATAATTTTTTTAACCTTTATCATGCATGTATTTTTTGTTGTTGTTATTAAAAAAAAAAAAAAAAAGGAAATAAATGAAGATTCTAACTGTCACCACTTTTACTACAAATTATAAAACACCTCTAGATATTCAATAGTTGAGAGGCCCTATTTCAGCAGAGCACTTGGAGAGAGAGTTAATTTTAGGTAATTTTAAGTCAAACCTGGACTTTCTGCTCAGTAGGGAGGGATGAATCCAAGTCTGGCTGAACTGGTGTCACAGTCCATAGCTAGGCGTAGGCCTGTGAATGTTTATTTTTGGCCATGGTCCTTCTCATGATGGAGTAACCCCTCTGGGGTTAATGCCAGAGAGCTCGGCCGTCTGCCTCCCAGCACACTTCCCTTCTCCCCACCTTTGCTTTTTTCCCTCTTTGGAAATCCAGATTGAAATGAAAGTTGGCCAAAATTGAATCAAGTAGCCTGTGGTTTCAGCTGTCTGGGGGACTTTGGGCAAGTTTTGTCCCAGTCTCTGCACGTAGCTAGAGCCAGCCCACGCCACAAGCATGTGGAAACTGGGTGAGGGGTTCGGCAGCCCCTGGTGCGTGGGAAAGGTCTATGACGGCCTCGCAGAGACAAGGCCCCGCCTGGCCGGGTATTTGTGGCATGGACATCATGAGGAGAGTAGAAAAAGTGCAGCAATGGGCTCTGAGACGGACCGCAAAACATACAGCAAAATTTGATGGTGTGCAGCTCACAAGGGTGTGTTGCACTTCAGACAGAATATCAGCTGCCCCCTAAGTGGCTATGCCTGTACATTTCTACTTGGCTGCACTACTGTGGCAGTCACTACTGTGACTGCAATATGAGTTGGAGCAAATCTGTAACCAGCAAGCAGGGAAGTAGAATTTAAAAAATACTGATATAGACTGATACATATTAGGTGCATTTTTTTCTCATTTTAAGCATATTTTAAAATAAAATTGTATGTGTTTCAAGACAGTTAAAAATACCTTTTTTATATACTCAGACGACCAACTGTATTACAGAGATTACACCAGTAATTGCCTCTTTTATCCCACAAAATAGATATTCATCCAGTGAAAGCAGGTGAGCAGAACAGCATCTTCTCAGCCCTTCCTAACCAAGATGGACGTCTAAGAAGTCCTGGGTGTTCTGAGCAACCCAAGGGATCCCTTCTGAACTCCCCTTTTCCAAGATGATAGCCATTCAGCAAACGGTAAGATGTATACCTGACACAAGGACTGTCTCTGAACCAGCCCACAAAAGAGGCGAGTAATTAAGTAGTCTCTCTTACACTGTGGTCAGTTACAGGAGGCCTCATTCAAAGTACAGTGAGGTTAATAACATTTTATATGTTTGCTCCAAAGAAATTTGTCTCAGATTCTGTACAACTATGAACAGCTAAGTGGAGAAAGGCTAGAAAAATAAGAGAAATCAGAATTCATAAAATTGAAAACAAAATGGGTGAAAATGAATCAAACACATACTTTTCAATTTTAAACTATTTATTTCAAGATATTTTCCTTTTTACCATTTATTTCTATTATTAGCCTAAGTTTCAAAGGAAAACATTATTTTGAACATTAAAAAAAATGACACACTTTAAAAATCAGAAAAATTTCCCAGTATTTTCTGAATCAAACAGTTCTGAAAGCTTTTGGTTCCAATGACTCATTGTTTTTAAGAGAAAATACACCATTGTTTTCTCATGCAGAGCTCTGGACCAGTCTACATGTGACTCCCTATTCCCTTGTGAAATTCAAGGGAGAGGATTGCTGTCTTAGACATTGGATCCATTGCTTAATACTTTCATGAAGTGGGTAGACAGTTTGGGAGTGTTCTTAATCTTCTTTATATATCAAAAAATAATTCATAGCATTGTGTGCGTAATGCAATAAGGAGATTAATGTCAAACTTAAAAGGAGCATCAACAATAAAATAAGATTCATAACCACTGCATGAAAGCTCTTGAAACTAGCTGCTCGACTGGCTATTTTCTGATACATTGACCTTCTGCACAAAGTGAGGGCAGAATTCACAAGCCTGTTCTCCATTCCCATCAGAGCTCAGGGGAACGCTTACGACCACAACTGACCAGGCAGCCTCTGTGCTTTCATTCTAAGCCAAGAGACCAATAGTTTCCTACATAATTGAGCTGAAGGACATTTAAAAATAATTAATAGGACTTGGTGCAACTAGTATTATTTGTTGTGTTGTGTGCATTCTATTTTTTATTGCCTGCTTCCAGAGCTTAAAGACTTTTCTTAGGAAAGGTTGAATACCAATGGTTCTGAAAGTAGTCCCAAGGCAAAGCAGAATATAAATAGCTCCGCAAGCACAACAGGCTGAGGGCTCCACTGAGGCAAAAGAACATCAAGTAATTAAAAAACACTGAATGATATAAATAGGGAATAGCCCTTTACAGTTGCAGACCATATATATTAAAAATACTACCAGGAACTCAGTTGTTTTTACCTATGAAACTGAGGGAAGTAGCGCACAAACAGGAAGGGTGAAGGCACAGGGGGCACAGTCTGTTCCACGAGCAGAAAGGAATTCTCGAGGGTTTCCCTCAAGGAAGAAGCAGGCTTGCCACCCCTTGGAGGAGCGTGTGAGCAACTGCAGACCCACTAGTAGCACCCAGCCAGGCAGATGGGCCCCATGCTTCTCTTGCCTTTTGTAGTCCCCAGCCAACCTGCCAGAGAGCTGACAGGGTAACCACGCCTAAGTAATGGGCATGGGCTGGACACATGGCCAGGGTCTCCACCACCACCACCTTACATATTTATTCATCTATTAGATCATTACCTACAGCATAACTGTTGGTTTGTTTATTTTTTTCACGGGGGCTGGTTTCTCCATACTCTCTGTGATATCCACTGGCAGTGCAAACCCATCCACACGTGCTAGCCCTCTCTGATGGTCCTATGTTACCTCGAAGTTCTCACCCATAACACAATTAAGTTTGGTAGGCAACCTTCTTCTTGGATGAAGACATTAACATTAAAAAAAAAAAAAAAAAAACTATTTCACCCAGATCATTTCACAGACCTCTCCCTGCTGAATTATTTAGGGCTACGATAACTGCTGTTGCTTCTCTGAAGGAAGATTAACAGATGTAGGACTGGGGTTCATGGGAGAGAGAAAATGAGGAATGGATGTATGCAGGCTCAATTCTTAGCAGCGATCTGACTGCACACTGGAAAGATATGAGTTTTTTTTCTCTCTTTTTTCAGTGGTCCTTGCAAACTGGGATTGGCTTTTCCTCTCCACAGGAAGTCCTGACATGCAACCAATGTGCAAGGCCTTCTGAAGTCTCTCTAGCCCCTGAAGGCTGTGTGTATTTTCTTCTAAGTAGGGCCCTACCTGATGTTGCAGCACCATCCATCATGTCAGCAACCAGCACTGCTCTGGGGACATGATTTGTTAGTTAACACAGCCTTTGTTAGCTGGCTCTCCAGTAGCACACACCGATGGAGACCTGCAGCTTTCAGAAAATTTCCAACAATAGATGAAAAAAGCGCTTAGTGAAAACTAGGCCAGGTCCAAAATACACACTGATTTGAACCAATCAAAAACTTGGCTGATCATATTCGTTACCTAGATGATGTTCTCTACCATAGAAGCTGCACTGGGAGGCAGGCTACTTTTGGATTAAAATTGAGTTTTAATCTCCTTTTAAATATATGTAAGGTGCAAGAGCCCTGGGTAGAAACCAGAAGTATATGAACTTTTCCCTGTTGTTTTTTAGCGCTTTATTTATAAATGTAAGAGCAAGCATAGACACAGTTCAAATAATCTAACAACTAACAGTGCACAGGAGTACAAATTGGTATGCTGCATCAGAGGAATAAAGGAGAGGGCTGATAGAATGGGGAGAGTAATTTACTGTGCACTGGTCTCAGCTGCCACTGATTGCAAAGGGAACTCAGCAGATGTTTTTTTGATAAAGGTTGTTTCTTGCTGCAGCAGCAGCAAAATCCATAGCATTATTCTGTAGGACTCTGCACATCATGATTCTGCCATTTCAGTTTGTCTTAACAGCTAGATGGTAAAAAAAAAAAAATGTTCCAGTGGATTATTTGAAATTTGTCATGTTGATTTAGTTTCATTACTGTTATTAAATTTTATTCTGGAATGGTTTACATATCAAGAATGCATAATGGGTTTCTGTGTAGCCTGGGATTTATTCCTTGAATGAGGAAAGGACTCTAGTGTGACAAAGTCATAAAGCCTTATTGACTTGATCCTTTGCCATAAACACAGGATTCAGGGAGTTAGGCCGAATATTAAATTGATTTGATGGTTGTATTTTCATCAAGAGAATAACCTCTTCCAAAATAAAACCTCACAGTAAGTCTAGATCTACAGAATTGTTTTAGAATTCTGCTATTCCCAGGATAGAATAGGAAAATATTCTCCTAATTAAGAACTTTGTAGGCATTAAGGTTGAAGAGAACCAACATAAAAATGCATATTTAATGCACTATCCAGATCCTGAAGCAAAACAAAGTAAGATTAAAAATGTAACAAAAATAAAAAATAGTATTGACATATGGAAGGATTTAAACAAGCAAAAGGATGCTTCTAAACAAAGAAATTCTGAACACAGAAAGGGCTATCAAAATTGAAGCTATACTGAAAGACAAGATGAGCCAACTGAAACCCCATAGCCAAACAAATTGAAGTTACAGAGGATACTCAAATTTGATTTTAATTCAGCTTTTGGATCTCTTCTTTTCTAATGGGACCACTCACAACTCTAAAAAAAACTTTGGAGTTGGATCTAAATTTTGTGGTATAAGCCAACACTTAAATGTGAGTGACTGCCATTTTGTCACATTTCTGGAGGGCAATTTGCACGTAGGAGAAAGCTGCCATGTCATATAATGTAAATTATGCAAGATTGTATGCCACCTCAGAGAGATATACTCTTGCTGATTTGTAAATTAAAGACAAACCACAAAAGTTCTTAATTCCTTCACAACATAACTACTCATGAGTTTCTGCTGAAAGACTGCCATCAAAAGGCAATAAATCTTCAGGAAATAATATCACAATGCTAGCTTTAAAGCACTCATGACTTTTTCCCAACTTTCTCTGGAATATTTCTTCCAAAAGAAAGCAGATGGCAAAATACTCAGTGGGTCAACTTTTGTGTTCAAACGCTCCCAGGGGGTTCCATTAATTCGAGTTGTCTCTACAAAGACACAGACATGAACAGAAATAGCTGCCCATCTTTGCCTAGCATCACCATGTTTTTTTCCTCAAAGTTCTTCACTTTATCAGAAGTATTATTTGAAAGCAGCATTGCTAAGTGCAATTTGGATGCAGAAACATATCGAGAGAAAATACAAATTAACGCTTTTAGACTAGGTGGATTGACAGATCTAGGGCATGCCCAGGTCCAGCCTGGACTGATCTTCTCCCAGTGAGGCCGTTAGATGGGTGAACCATGAACCGACCTTTTTGCTTCTCTGCCAACCTAGCTACGCAAGCAGCAAACCCAGGTCTTCTCTGGAAGCCAAAGACCACCACTGAGCTGGAGTTTCTCAAGAAGCTAAATCACTGTGGAGCATCAGATTTATTTATTTACTGGTGTACCAGGGAAAAACAAACTCCTGAGAAGACAGATTTTCAGAAGAATTCAGTACTGGCCTCATTCTGTCTCTCTTGATGTCAGCAAAATCCACTGAAACAAAATAAATCCAATGATGGACGATTCCAAAAATCTCCCATCCTGTAAACCACGAAGAAGTTCACGACAACTTCATTAGCGGCATTGCTGCTAACGACAAAGCCCGGCCGGGTCAAGGACACCGCGGGTGGCGCGGGCGACGTGCGCCCGTCGGCGGGGAGCGCCCTCCCGGCGTGCTGGCAGCGAGGACCCGCCGTTGCCAGGGGTGACGGCGCAGGCAGGGGGCCCAGGCCTGCGCAGCCCAGGAGCCAGCACTCAGCCCAAAGAAGGGAAAAAACATCAGGGACAGAAAGGCAGCAGCAGCGGCTGAGCACCAGCGAGAACCCGATGCGAATATAACCGCATTCCTTTCCAGCGCGATGAATAAGCATCAGAAAACACGAGCATGTTCCAAGTAACTGAGGGATTTTTCTAAGAACACTGCCAGCTCGCTCAGGTTCAACGGTGCAAAAGCCATCGGGGTGCCGGGGCAAACCCACCACAGCGCACTGGCTTACGGCAGCTTGGGGGCACCTCTGTGCGGGCGAGCCAGGCTGGGGTCCGGCTGCACCTCCCGCACCGAGCACCCAGCCTGCCCAAGAGCGAGGGTTGGGCAGTGACATTCCTGCTGGCGCCCGCCAGCAACAAGGTTCAAGCAGCCCACTACTGGGAGGAAATAAAAGTTTATGCCTCCACTTACAACCACCTCTCCTGGACAGATGCGCAAGGGAAGAGGGAACATCCAACACCTATTTCGAGTGAAGGCAGCCAGCAAATCAGCCAACACATAAATGTCGGCTGCTCCATGCTCAGACCACACACATTTGACATTAGTCACCCAAGCGTGCATTACTTTTCAGGTGCTTTCACTTCTTGAGCTTGCATACTGTGTGGAGACTACTGAGCTAGTCCCAGGCTTAAAAAAAAAAAAGGGGGTTAAGTTTTAATACGCGCACAAAGCTGTTAGCTTGACAGTCCTGTTTTCCATAAAACTCACATTCATAACAAGCAATAAAGATGGAAGCTTACTGCAATATAACCCACAAGTCTGCCTAAAACAGATCTGAAGAGGTCCCCATTAAAGGTAAAATATAGCATAGGCTTCATGCCAGATCCGTCCTTTGTTTCTTTATAATAAGAGAAAGAGTGCCAACTATGATATAGTTTTATAAGGAAGTCATCTATTTTCTAGTAACGACTGAAACTGGCCATTCATTACACGTAGGCACTCAAAACCCAATACTGTTAATTGACATCACTTTCCTTCTTATCTCTAAGTAAGCCAAGAACACACAACTTTTTCTGATCCTGTTTCTACTTCAACACCAGTATTTACTGCGTGCCATATAAAATTAGGCATTCCTTTGCTTAAAAGGATAGAATCAAATGAAAGCCGGAGAACTGGCCTTCTTAATGTGGTACTTTTTGCAATTTTTATCCATTTCTTTCACAAGATTCCTCCATAAGGCACAAGACTGTAGCAGAACACCATTTGGCTCATTTGGGACTAACATGCTTTGCTCTGAGTCCATTCAGCGTAATCACCATGGATTCATAGCACACTGAAATCAATTGCAGACTTTGCATAGACTGTATTGAACTTTAGCTGCATCCCACAGAGCAAAAAAAAAAAAAGGACAAGATACAGCAGGAAAGAGCAATTGTTCTGTCAATTAACTGGTCCACAGTGCACAGCCAGCATATCTGAGGAACTACAGGCAACCATTATAGCACATTCCACAGGAATTTCTGTTCTGAAAGAGTGATCCCTACCTGCACTCAAATTAATTGCTGAAAAAATGTCTGTAATAACAGAAACTTAGCTGTTGCTAGAACCTGCCAGCATCTCAAAATACTGGTCTATCCAGGAATACCTCAGAACGACAAGTATTAGAAATGTAAAAGCATTGTCAAATCAGATCTCATGCCTTTCTCCTGACAATGCAAAATTATTTCTTCATGCTTGTGTATGCTTTATTTTTGAAATATACTTAATTTCAGTGTTAAAGGAGCTTGGGTAAACAGAACAAGGAGGAGATTAATTTTAACGATACCTCTCTACAGGTCTGATTCATGCCACACAGTTGATTTGCCTCACTTCAATCCTTTTGTTTGCTCATCTTTAATAATAGAGATAGTAATATCTGTCTATTCCACAAGAGAGTTATGCTGATTACTTATCACTTGCCAAAATCTTTCAAATGAAAGAAATGTCACAGAGGCTATACGAGACATAATTTGGCCTTTCACTGCATTTCTTGCTTCCTTTTTGTGTTGAGAGCCAAGACTCGTTTCTGATACCTATCATGTTCTGCTCCTTCTCTCATCAATTATTTGAAGAAGTTACTGCCATCCAAGGTTACGTTTCTAATGATTTTTTTTTAGTTGTGTAATTTAAAGAGTGTAAAATCACTCAATTTCATCTTATTCAGGAGATCACTAACTGTAATTATACATGGAAATGATGAAATGGAGGAAAACCAGATATACTCTCATCCACTTTCAAGGTCTAGTATAAGAAATTCAGGTCAGATATGCTTATTTCAAACAGTTTAAGTACACCAGTGTTTCAGGACAATAGGACTGGCATCCAGTTACAGTGCAAATGTTTGTTTACACAGAGATTTAATTTTCCTTGCATATATTGTGGAACTATATGAAAAAGAAATGTTTCTCTTCTGACTCTTTGGCCAATCAAGAGTTGCAAGTAAATGTAAACACAACTAAAAAAAGAATCCTCAACACAAAAGACACCCTTTCTCAAAAGCTTCAAATCCCCCAAACCAACTGAAAAAAACATACTGCAAAAGCTTTTTTGTTAGCCAAAGAGCTCATGGATATTGCCCTTGACTCTTTTAAGGGTTTTTGTAAGTATTCTTTGATTCTTTGAAGGAAAAAAAAAAAAATCAACAAAAAAACTACTGAGAACAGATCCTTTCACATGAGAGGAATAAAGTTCCTTTACAGATATTTCCTCAGTGGCAAAAACAAAGACGAAATGCTTGGAGTACTGAGGGAGGATGGGACGAGAATCCTGTGAAAGAAACTTCAACTGATAAAGGACAGATGAGGGAAATGTGAACAAAGACACACACCCTAAAAATGGACAACCTGCATCTGTAGGACTTACAGGAGTTACTAAACTCATCTATGTTCACCATGCATCAGCCAAAGAATTGAAAAATTTAGAGCAGAGGGAAAGGTCAACATTACCAACTTCAACAGCAGGAAGGGTATTGCACCCAGACACTCTCATAAATAAAATTTCTGTTCCTAAGAGTCACTGCTTCAGGGAGTTTTGGCTGTAGAGTCTTTATCGAGGACAGGGAGCTACAGCAAATGTGTATCAGTTTTAATAAAAGTATGATGTTGTATCTCACAGGATCTTAGCTGAAAAAGTAATTCACATTGGCTTGGTCGTTTCCATGTGGCTTTCAAGTTGTTGAAGTAATGAAATTACAGGAAATAAGCTGCAATGTAGTGAGGTGGTGGGAAGTCTCCTGGCTACCATGTGGATGACTGCTAGGAACGGTCTGTGTCTGACTTCTTTATTAATGATCTGGAAAAGGGAGTGCACAGCACTTTGATGAAGCTCACAGATACGAGTATGAAAGACAGAAAGATCAGTGTACAAAGAAAATAATAGAGAATTTCCTAGAGCAGATAGAACCATGGAAAGAAAATAACTAAATGAGACTCAGCTTTGAAAAAGTGCAGGCTAGGAGGGCATCTGAGAGGGAATAACAGGAAGGAGAAATCTGGGATGCAATAATGATGAAAGAGATCTAAGTGAGATAGCACATGCTAAATGACATGAATTGGCAACATGATATGGTGTGAAAAGGCCAGTACAATACTGGAGAGAGCAAACAGTATCACATAACTGAGAAAGGAAGAAATAGCCACTTTCTCTATGGGTGCTAGTGCAGCTCCATCTCGAATATTATTTGCATTTCTGGATATTGACAAATTAGAGAGTTCAGAGAAGAGCACCCAACATGATCCAAAGACTAGAAGATTTATGAGGAGAGATTAGAAGAGTTAAATATATAAATTGCTCGGCTAAGAAATGATTAATGGGGGACACGATAACAGCCTACAAATATTTGAAGAAGACCACCAATGAAGGAAAGGCATTTTTCAGCAGGGCTCACAGAGAACAGCTAAGAGTCAGGAGATGTGACTGAGAAGCTCACTGAGGATCAAGAAATGCTTCCTGAACAAGAATTATGATAATGTGTAGAATAATTTCCCCCGTGGAGGGATGGGGATCTTTTACTTGTGGCTTTTAAATGCAGAATTGAAAAATCCCTCAGGAAACACACACACTACAGTCTGAGTGCCCACAACTGCAGAGGTCTGGACCCAGTGAAAGTCCACTTTCTCCATAGAGATGGATTGGGCATAGGAGGAATGACTGTATTTGTAAAGATGCTACATTCTTATTTGTGTTTCGCTATTGTGGCATTCAGCAAACTGAAATAAAAAAATAGCTGCTGCTATAGCAGTACTTTTATTATTTGATGGTTGTGCTGAAATTCTCAACACCTGTCTTACACTTGTGTGAAGATAACAAATCAAGAGTCTGATATCCACAGAGCGCTTCCACTGATTCAGTTGGCTTTCCTGATGAGCTATAGTCAAGATAAATATTATAGGCCAGTGCACCTTCCTTCTGTACAGCAACTACCTGTATGGCAAAGCCTGACTACTCTGGTTATGTCAGGAAGCTCAAGGCTGGCTAACGCCAGAGAACTGATAACAATCATGGCAAGGCGTAGAGCTGGCAAGTAACTGAAATCCTCCTTCTTCCAGTCACAGGGTGTTATCTAAGGAGACACAACACCACAGTATGTGTCATGCAACAGCAACAAAAGTTTAATCTTGCCGCTCCCTTAGCTAGATATATCTCACAAAGTTAGATTAATTGTGAGTCTTTCATCTTCCGCCATCTCTGAAAAGGCCTTATCTTTATCTCTGCTTTCAGAGGTCCATAAATTTCTTCGTGTTCAAAGGCTCCAACCCTTCCCCCAATCCCTCTCTAGTTCAGACATCCTCAAACTCCAGCACAACTGTCAAGTCTCTCTGTATTTAATCCCCTGAGATTATCTCCCCCTTTGTACTTCCTTCCATGCCTTTCACCAGTTTCCTTCTAACACTTCACCTGGTCAATTCACCCTTGCTGAACCCTTCTCCTGGCAACTTCCCTGCTACCAAAAATGTTCCTACCATGGGCATCAACACCACAGCTTTCATTTTTTCTGAAACATCTTCTGACCTTGCTGGTCACCTGCCTGTGTGCTGCTCAGCTCGGAATACACCTCATTTCTGGAAACCCCACTGCCACCAAGCTAATGTGGCAAATGGTTTAACCAGGGGGTTTCTGAACCACCCCAGTACTAACCTAAAAGATTCTCAGACATGTAAGTTTTAAAAACATTAAATTTGTTTGGATGCCTATACTTTTTCTGTGGATGTCTTCCCCACCTCTCCAGACACAAGATTATTTGTAAATTCTTGGCAATGGTTATGATTAAAGCTTTCATGGGAAAAGCTAGGGTGAAATACATTCAGTTTTGATGCTTGCTTTCTGCCAAGTAAAGGGATTTAAATCATTAAACAAAAATGGATTTAGCTTATAACTAGGCAGCTATTTTTTCAGTGTTGTTTTTATTCATATTCTTTTACGTCAGATATGACTGATTCAGGTGAAACAGTCTCCGTACACTAGGTTACCATAATTATGCACTATACCCATTTCAAAATTAGTTCCAGCTAGTTAGCTTCACTGCAAGACAATTCACGCTGCCAATTGAGAATTCAACCTAGTTTGATGATGGATTCATATAAACAGCAAAATCCATTATTTATACACCGTAGGAAAATAAACTCTCTGGCTGGCCGGGGATACGAAGCATGTGAAGGGTTTTCATTTTAGATGGTTGGAAATTTTAAACTCAAGCAGCTTTTAATCAACATACCATTGAAAACAAATTTCAGCAAACACATTTCTTATTCAGCGGCAGTACAATGTAACTGAAAATAGAAGCTCCAAAAGCTTTATGGTCTATTACTCAACATGTGCTTATAATAAATTAGATGTAAATAGCAGTTATTGTGTAACAAGAAAAGCAAGAAAAGACAACCAATTTCAATAAGCTGGCAGGACTGAGAAGAGGACCATTTCTGCCCTACTGTTCTGAAATAATTGCTATAATCCAAACATTCACGTGTATCATTGTTTTCTATTATTATCAAGTTACAGTAGCTCTACAGCCTCAAGCCCCATAATAGTAAAATATTTTGCAAAGCTGATGCCAGTCACCTAGATTATGAACTAGGCACCATCATACTTTAACTATTAGCATAGACATCAAAAGTAAAATTCACTGAAATAGAGCGGAGTTCCTTCTCTTCTATCTGCAAATACAAGGAAGACAAGCTGCTTTTATTTCTGGCTCTGAAGTTTTTGATATTCTTAACCTTTAACTCTAGGTGAAGATGGCCAATTGGGAACTGCACAGATAGACTGTGAAGCATGCACACCTTTCGGAGTGACCAATATATGGGCTACAGTTCTTCACACTGGCAACATAAGAAGAAAACATTATAAAAATCAGTGATGGATTCACCCTGTGTACTAAGGGCCTCTATCACCTCCTGCATTAACCACCACCTCGCATTCCCATCCGGAACCCCTGGAAGCTCATTTATTTGTGCAATGTCATGGGTTCTCTTTAGTTTTTCAACTCAGCATGCTGGTTGTAAGGCAGCTGGGTGCTCTCCATATAATGTGTGAGGACAGGCTGGGAGGGCAAACTTGCTCCCTGTGGACTGTGCATCCTTGTGAGCAGAGCGACAAACTGCTTGTTGAACAAGTTTGTGAAGATTTGCTGCAGAGGCATTTGGGGTGGGCCACTACTGATAAGACTTACAGATTGTGAATGGGAACAGAAAATCTCAGTGAGACAGTACAAGAATTAATCTTTTTGATGTGTAATAATAATTTGTCATGAAATAAAAACACGCCAAGTTTGAAGGCAATTTTACAGGAGTGATTGCTCTGACAGAAGCAGCATGTGGAGCTGTAGGTATTATAGCAAGCAGCAAGCAAAGTGCTAGCCTAGGGGAAATGTGCACATAGCCATCAGCAGGGCATGCACAAGACAAAAAAGCTAAAAATTCAGGTGAACTTTTCAGCAGAATCGTAGACAGTGTTACAGCCGATGGCAATAGAAGTGTTTACCTGACAGAAAAGCAGTATGTGCCACTTCAAGTTGGACAGTGATGCACAAACCAATGCAGTAAAAGAATCTAAGTTATTCACAGTAACAGAGAAGCCAAAGGAAGAAGATAAAAGTCCATTACTGAGTAAAAGTATGTCAGTTCTACAGCTTTCTCAAGAGAATGTCTTCACTGGGGAAGCAAAAGAGAAAAACAGCTTAAGAAAAATCTCAAGACGTTTTCCATAGCATAGTGACAAATTGCACCTTTTCCAGTTTGTTAGCTATTATATATATCTCCAGTAGGGAAAGGATCAGTGGTACATATTTATCTTTCTCCATTTACCCTAGGATGAAAGCCTGTAGAAAAGTATGTATGCCTTTTAGCACAAGGTGGCTGGTGCTAGATATTCCCAGCATCTGTTGCCAGTATATAGGAGAAATGTATATGGGATTTTGTTTAAAGGTACTAGAAAGGTGATTTATCCTGTGTTGAATAAAAATACTGAGAAGAATACGGCAAGGTTAGTTAGGCATGGATAAACCCTGGAGAAGGACTGAATATAACCTATGTTGCCTGAAAATTAAAAGTGACACAGGAAAACCGAAGACGCTATACACATGCCAAAGTCAAACTAAATCAAGCAAAAGCTCAGAAAACAAAGGATCCTCAAAAGTAAGGTAGGCATTGGTTTACATAGGTTGGAAAAACAAAGCTATATATCCTATTTTTCTTTCTTCTCTGAGCTAGACCAAATATAAGACATTACAGATGAGTGTATGTGTCAAAAGCATTGAATTAGTTGTGATGCAGCTGACATAACTATAACTGACAGCAACATTATTTAGTTTAAGTAGTTTGCAGTTGAGTATAGACTTAGACATAATCTTGCCAACGGAACAGTTCCCACCCTAATACTTGGGTAGGAAATGGTGCCAGATTAATAAAGATCGTATTGAAAAGAATCCAGAGCCAGAACCTAATCCACATTTAGAACAACTGAGTTCCAGGATAGCATCAGTGATGCATGGAGCTGTCACCTGAGGACATATATTTTTTTTTTTTTTTCCTATCGAAAACTAAAATTCAGACTAGCTACATTATTAGATACTGGAGACATGTAGAAATGGAGGGTGAGATAGCAAAGCAAACTCCTCAGTTAAACTCGGTGTTCTCAAATCCATCTCCTCCCAGAATAAGGGTCAGAGCTGGTACTAAACTTCATAGGGATTTTGAGCTTCCTGGCTGTTAAAGATGTGTGTTTTTAAGAGTAATTGCTACATAAGTAAACCATTAGTTTTTTTGTTTTGTTTTGTTTTGCTTTTTGTTTGTTTGTTTGTTTGTTTTTGTTTTGTTTTGTTATGGTTGTTTTTCTGCAACCTCTGCTCCATACCCACTGCAGGCCACCAGCATACACTGTTTGCAATCCCCAGCTTGATCCATTCTGTTGACTTATATTACAACATTGCTCTTTGGCATGCATGAAGGACATCATGATTTTCTCTTACATTGCAGAAATAGAATCAGTCACATATTCAATGCAAACTTGCAGTGTACACTCCTTCACAGAATCACAGAATTGTAGAGGTTGGAAGGGACCTTGAGAGATCATCGGGTCTAACCCCCCTGCCAAAGCAGGTTCCCTAGAGTAAATTGCACACATAGGCATCCAGAGTCTCTTTCAGGTATTGCATTTATGCTTAAATTTCTATTTGGAATACAAAACTTTTTATGCATTCACAGTGTTTTACATAAATGCAGCAGGTCTTGATATTTTTCCAAGTGTGATTTCAGAGGAACTTTTTAAATGTTACAATCACTTAACTGGAAGATCAAGCAATAGGATGATTTTTATTCTAAGAACTACACAACTGTAAGCACATTTTTGTCAGAAAAAAAAAAAAAAATTAAACAGATACAGGAAAATAACCTAAATATCAAAGGCAGTAGACTTTCATAGCCTCCACCACAAAATACTGAAATTGCCAACTGAATGTAAAGAACTGTGCAGAAAAGAATCGTTTGATTCTTGCATTCTTTTGGCTCATCAGCTACTGCAATTTAAAGAACCAAATTACAGGCCTTTGCAAGATGAGAGCTTCTAAAGCACTCAATGACTCAGGAACCAATTTGTTGCTCCTCTTTGATAAGAGTTGGCCATCTGACTCTGACAGATGATGACCAAGAGTCAGACTAAGTGCTTAAATATGAACTACTCCTGGGGGCAGACAATTTTTGGTATTCACTTTTGAAAAAAAAAATTAATCCAAGTGAACCACTATTCAACTATTACAGCTGCAGCTGTAAATCTTCAAATTTCATGGCTGTGTATTCTTAGTATGAGAGAATGCAAAGCATATTCCTTTACCAGGACATAAAAAGCAAAATTCCCTGTGCTGGAGCAGAAGCTTAGACATATGCAACTTTTCATAGCTTTGAATCTTGCACAATGCAGCGACAATGCAACACGACTTGATTTTCTCCTTCCTTGACCGTGCCTTTCCACTGCACCGAGGAGAAATCCCCAAAGGTGCTATGGTGATTTAGCACATGCCCTAAGCCGCACTCCCCAACCTCCCCTTCAGTGCAGGCCCTTTTCTGCTCCCTTGAGCCTGAGCAGGGATCTAATCTGGAAACAGGTGAGTAAAAGTCTATAAAAATAGAATCATAGAATCATAAAGGATGAAGAAGACCTCCAAGATCATCTGCTCCAACCATCACCCTACTACTAATGTCAGGCACTAAACCATGTCCCTAAGCACCATGTCCAACCTTTCCTTGAACACCTCCAGGGGTGGTGACTCCACCACCTCCCTAGGCAACCCATCCCAATGCCTGACTGCTCTTTCTGAGAAGAAATGTCTCCTAATTTCCGACCTGAACCTCCCCTGGCACAACTTAAGGCCATTCCCTCTTGCCCTGTCACTAGCTATCTGTGAGAAGAGGCCGACCTCAAGATCCCTACAAGTTCCTTTCTGGTAGCTGTAGAGAGCAATAAGGTCGCCCCAAGCCTTCTCTCCTCCAGACTAAAAAAAACCAGCTCTCTCAGCTCCTCATAGGACTTGTGTTCTAGGCCCTTCACCAGCTTCATAGCACTTCTCTGGACCTATTCCTCAATGTCCTTCTTCTAGTGAGGGGTCCAAAGCTGAACACAGTACTCGAGGTGTGGCCTGCCCACTGCAGAGTACAGGGGAAGGATCACCTCGCTGGTCCTGCTGGCCACATTACTCCTCGTACAAGCCAGGATTCCGCTGGCCTTCTTGGCCACCTGGGCACACTGCTGGCTCATGTTCAGACGAGAATCAATCATCACCATTATGCTCCCTGGGATGGGAGCAGACACGGGGGCACTGGTGAAAACACCGACTGGCCATACTGTGCCAGGAGGAGAAATGGGCACAGCCATGTATCCACAGGAGTCTGGGCGCATTTGTGCTTCTGGGTTCCCCAGATTTTCATGAAACCATCTTAAAATCCTACTGCTGCTCAAACTGCCACCATCTTGGCTCATCACTTCCCTCGTGGGGGTGAGGAAAGGCAGAAGCTGCCATCTTGCAACACCTGAACTTGTGCTTCTGGGTTGCCCAAATTGCCATGAAAACGCATTAAAATCCCACTGTGGCCCATAGCGCTGTCTCTGGGCTCTCTCCTCACAGCATCCAGGCTCTGCAGAGGGCAGGACATGGGCAAAATTTACCTGTGCATAAGCGAGTGTCAAAACCAGTAGATTTTATAAAGCATGTGTTTCAAGGGGACTATTTCCACTGGCATTATAGGCAGTATCAGCCAGGATGGGGCAAAAAAGTGGAGGATGTAGGACTAGAGGGACTGGCCTCAAGTTGCGCCAGGGAGGTTTATGTTGGAAATTATAAGAGATTTCCTCTCAGAAAGAGTAGTCTGACATTGCAATGTGTTGCCTAGGGAGGTGGTGGCATGGGCATACCCTGGCGCCTCGTGGCGCCAGCTCGGACCGACCAGAAGTTTTTGACCAGAAGTTTTTTGTCTTCATCTAAAAACGAAAATTCAGTTGGAGCCGCAGAGCCCAGGCCTGTCTGCGCCCCAGGCCCGCTGCCTGGGCGGTCGTTGCGCCGCGCCGCCGCTGGGTGTCGCCCTTGATAGTGCCGCGGCGCGGAGGCGGGGCGCGCGGCAGCAGCACAAAAGGAGCGGCGCCGCGGTTGCCGTCGCCATTTTGGCTCGTCCCTTCTTTCGCCGTGGGGTGAGGGGGGGCGCGGGCTGCCGCCGCCATAAGCTGAAGTTTAGCCCTCGGGGGGCTGCCAGCAGAGCCGTGCGTCAGGATGTGCCTGGCCCCTTAGCGGCTCGCTCGGCGGGGGAGAGCCCGGCGTGGCAACGCCCTCCCGGCCGGGGCGGGCGGCTGACAGAAAGCCTTTCCCGCCGCTTTTCGTGAGGGGAGGAAGCGCGAAGCGGCAGGGGCGGCTGCGGGCCGCGCGAATTTGATGAGCAATTTATACCACAAAGGAATGCGGTGTACTGCATGTGCTCAGGGGGCGGCTTCACGAGCAGCTGATATAATTTGCTGGGAAATTGAATTTGGGGGCACAGAGAAAATCAAATCAAGGACAGAAAAGTGATAAGAATGCTGAGCAAGGGCTTGTCCCAGAAATCACAGATGAAGACTGATTTCACTGCCGTAGAAATGGCAGAGCATTCCCAGCTGCCTGAAAATCAAAATCATGAGGAGATGGTGTAAGGCAAAAGTGCCCAGCAGTGTTTTTTGTTTTTTTTTTTTTCCTCTTGGAAACCAAGAGTCAGAGCTGGGGAAATGTACGTGCCTTCCTGGTCCTTTCACAGGAGGGTCCCTTTCAGAGTCATTTTTCCTCACGTAGCTGAAACCTTCCTCACAGTGATTGCCAAATTTGGCCCGTGGAGGTGGGTGTGGAAGGTGCCTCTGGAGCACACATCTAATGGTGTTGCCTTGTCCTGTCCCCAGGGTGCTCCTGTGTGTCAGGGTGACGTTGACCTGTGACTCTGCGAAGAGAGGCGAGGGCGGCACCCGCAGCAAGGCACGGCAGGTTCATCGCAATGCCAGGTGTCATGTTTGGCAATCCCTCTTCATGGATCTATCAGGATTATTGTAAAAGGGACATTTCTGTCCAGGGCTGTGGGTTAGCAACAGACCACATCTAGACAAATTCCTATGGCACTGCCATTTGCAGCTGCTCACATGTGCAAGCGTGTTGTGAACACTTAAAAAAAAATGAAGAAAAATGAAAATGGAAATGAGGAGATGAGAAGCTTGTAATAGAAACAATTCATCATGACAGCTGTGTGGAAAGGTGAAAGATACTCAACACCTTAGGCGAGAAAAGGACCCAAGTCTTCTCTGACATAAACTTTGATGTAGACATTTTGATGTAAAAAAGTAGGCTCAATGTAAACCAGTGCAGAATCAAGCTTTTTAACTCCTATGGGAAAGCTGATGAGCCTAATTGAGGTTCTGTCAGAGAGTCAGATAATGTCTCATTCTGAATTGTTCAGAATGGCAGAACTGGCCAAAAATGAAAACTTTAGGAATTTGTCCCATTCCAAAACTGAGTTTTGCAAGTGAAGTACGCTGTTAAGAATGATCAGCTTTAAAATGCCTTAAAAAAATGATAATTTTTGGCATGGCATAATTCTGTATTCCATGGAATATAGTGAACAGCTATCATCCTGATTAATCCTGGTATAGCAAAAACACATTGTTTAGCTCAAGCAGCCCTTTAAAGTCAGGCTGTCACTTTTCCTGTGTGGGATTTTCTCTCAGGATGCTGCCATCATTAGAGGGCAGGAATAGGAGCTCTCCTTGCATCGATGGCCTTACTCCTTCCACAAACCAGGTGGAGGGGAGCAGAGTCCAGCCACCCATTTTATTCTGGAAGGTCTTTGCCCAGCCTGTGATGCCTTACTGAGTTGTGGAAGGAACTAGTGGCAGTGTATTAATACAGTATCTTAAAGGTTGCTTTCCTCTTCTGCCCATCTCCTTTCCTACATCGTTCACAAACTTTTCAAAATGCAGACTTTCATAGGAGTTTACAGGAAGATATGTCTTACATCTTCTTAATAAACTGAGACGTTTAAAGAGAGCTGAGAATCCCTTTGGGAGAGAAGGGACCTTTAGAACAATTCTTGTCACAGCAAACTGCTATGTAATTTCAGCTTTAAAATTTTGCATGTGAAGTGTCAAATCTACAAACAATATCAGCAGCGCTGATGAAGAAACATGGGCAATCTTTGAGAAGATGTCTAACAATAGCAGCAGGGACAGACTGGGAGCCAGTTGGGTTTTGTTTCTTATACACGTTCACAGGCTCACATTCTCAGTAGTGGTCTGCTCAGGCAACAAATCGCTGAGAAGCATGCAATGACATGCATATCTAGATATCTAGACAAGCTCCATGGGATGGGAGCAGACACGGGGGCACTGGTGAAAACACCGACTGGCCATACTGTGCAAGGAGGAGAAATGGGCACAGCCATGTATCCACAGGAGCCCAGGTGTGCTTCCACTTCTGGGTTGCCCAAGTTTCCGTGAAACTATGTTAAAATTCTACTGCAGCTTAAATTTGCTGCCATCATGGCTCATCACTTCCCTCTCTCTGGGAGGCAGGGGCAGCCATCTTGCAGCACCTGAACTTGTGCTTCTGGGTTGCCCAAATTGCCATGAAAACGTGTTAAAATCCCACTGCGGCCCACAGCACTGTCTCTGGGCTCTCTCCTCACAGCATCCAGGCTCTGCAGAGGGCAGGACATGGGTAAAATTTACCTGTGCATAAGCGAGTGTCAAAACCAGTAGATTTTATAAAGCATGTGTTTCAAGGGGACCATTTCCACCGGCATTATAGGCAGTATCAGCCAGGATGGGGCAAAAAAGTGGAGGATGTAGGACTAGAGGGAATTGTCTCAAGTTGCGCTAGGGGAGGTTTCAGCTAGAAATTATAATTACATATCATTATATAATTTTGTATTATGTGATATATAATTATATATCTTATATAATTATACATATATAATAGTGTATATTAAATAATGTATTTATTATTATATAAAACATTTCCAGCAGCAGTGTGACTATTCACCCAAGGTTTGTCCTTCCTCAATCGAAGAAAACTGTGGCAGGAATGGCTATCTTGTACATCTGCTGACCCGGCCATTAAGATGCTGCTGGTGACAGAAGTCTTCATGCAAGAGAATGTCTGTTAAACTTGCAAACTTTTTATATTTGCTACTATCAGATAATTCTGCTTTCAGACTGCTGAACTGAATTTGAATAGGCAGGCCCTTTAATGTAGCAGAAACTAGTCGTAGAAGTCTCATTTTTGCAGTGAAAGGATTCTTTTGATGTACAGAATGTGGAATAAACTTTGTAGATACATTCTAAACTCCGGTACAAGGTGTGTGTACTGAGGAGCATATGTTCTAGATGGAGGTGCTGTGCAGTCCAAGCAGCTTCACGGCCCCTAGGATGACTTACTCAATGTAGTCAAGCCTGTGCGCAACTAAGGTAACAGCAGACTTATTATGAGGTTTCATAATAAGTCAGACTCTGGACACCAGGGAATTTTTAAGCCACCTTACGCTTAACTTATCAATCTTCTCACAAAAATTTCATATTTATTATTTAAAGAAAGTGAAGGTCTTGACAGCACCCATATTCCTGAAGCAATTGCAGTTCATTCATACAGAAACCCATTCAGCTGGAAGTCAAGTAGACTTCAAGCGAGTCAGGGGTCCTTGCTGCTTCCCATTACGAGGGGTTCTGATTAATCAGTAACTGTGGCAGAACAGCAGTACTCCTGGCTGTGTGGCGTAACCCTAGCATGAAGGCAGCATTCCAGACAAGCCAGACAGACCTCTGTAGGGGATTGTGGCCCTATCTAAGACAGTAGAGTACGAGTAGAATACTAGGATTTTAGAATGAGCAATCCATGTCTGAAATCAGATGAGATGTGTGTTTGTGGCTCAATTCTGACCCTACCCGTTCACATTAATTTTTGGAAAGCTTTTGCTTTCATTAGCAAACATGTCTGAATTCTAAATTGTCTGTCAGCCCAAACTGGATCAGTTCAGCTTCTACAAAGAGGTAGTTGCTGAAGCATGTATTTTCCGCTTACACGAGACTTGAGCTTCAAACATTATGGCACTTTTCTGTCCTCTGCTTCTTCAACAATAGAATGTTCCACGGAAACAACTTGGTGCATGTGAATTTCCATGACACCATATTACTCCTGAGCACAAAAACGTTTCCTGAATTAGTTGGCCCTGGTCCATGTAAGTGGTATAGAAGGGTACCGATGATAGGAAGGGATCCTTTTAGAAGGAATAATGAGATACAGAACCATCTAAGTGTCATAGCAAATGCTGTGTAAAAAAATCACATGAATTCTTGCCCCATAGTAATGGCCTTATTTGCAGAATCTGCAAGACAGCAGAATAAGTAGCACAAAACATCAAACTCTTTTGAGATTTTACAAGATATGCTGGTTTGTGCCAGTAACAGAAAGTATAAGAGGAAAAAATACCTCCATCAAGCTGTATTCAAGCGCTTCCTGATGTATTTAGAAACAACCAAATGACAGAAAAATATGGTATATAGTTAAAGTCCCTTATTAACACTTTGTCTGAGTGCAGAATAAGGAAAAAATGCAAGATTCCTCAATGAATAAATGAATATTTAACAAATCTGAATGAAGATAAATTGAGGAAATCTTTTTATAAAGACAAACAAATACATCTTTATTCTTTATAACGTAGGGAATAGCTCCACATTGTACATGACCAGCTATGCTTTATGTAATAGGGTGAAAACATATTGCTAAATATGTGAACTGAGAAAATACATTTTTAAATTTCCATAATGGAGGAAGGCAGCATGTCTGAGGTTACTAGCATTTTAGATTATTATTACTGAAGACATTTTTTTACATCATTAGTTTTTAATATAGATGCTGCTTGCTTCTGTTTTGCAATTCACTCTGGTTGGTAGACTGAAGATACAGCACGTGGTGGCATGGAATGTAGGCTCTGTTAGAACTAAGCAGATATTTTACTGATTTTACATGTATATCTAGTAGAAGCAGTTTTCAAGATTTTTCTTTAAACACCCATCAGTCCTAGTCTTACTGCATGTAAGAAAAATCAACATCACAAAGTCAACATATTAATTTTTTTTTAATATACCCATTTGGGCAAATAAATTTTCTTACTCCACTGACATTTGTCAAGAGAAAATAAAGATTATCTAACAGTTTATAACAAGGCTGTAACAGTGCATTTCTTCCTCTCTCTTCTACATTCCTACGTAGATTGATACATAGGTTTGTTTTTCTTTTTTTTTTTTTCCAAAAGAGAGGCATCTGTAATTCAGTATTACATAAAACTGCTGTATAAAGTTTGTCCACTAGGTGGTCCTTAAAGACATATTTAAAGAGATTGGTCCAGGTTTTAAGTCTTCATATCTAAGTACATACAAACAAAGGCAAAAATCTATTTTAATACCATAATCAGGAGCTGTGGCTAAAGTAATTGTAAACATTGTGTTCCCTCCTCCTGTATTCAATATGTATTCATCCAAGGTAAATAATCTGAAGAGTATTTCATACAAAATCCTACCATGCATATGTAAGGACTTCTAAAAAAGCAGGGCATTCAATTAACAGTGAGCAGGGCTAGCTATATATGTGAAGAAAACCTCATTTGCAGCTCACATACTCTGTTTATGCTCCATGGACACTGAACACTTGGAAATACTGAGTTTCATTGGCATTGAGTGGTACAGGCAAAAGGAAGAAATGATCGGTCAAAAATAGCTGTAAATAACAATATATAGCACTGACAAGAAAATACTTGCATTCCAAGCACAAGGCTTTTCCTTTGAGACAGCTAGAGGATAAATCTGAGAATCTACCATGTGCCCAAGTCTTTCTGGAGAAGATGGAACTTCATCAGAATTAGACTGGTGTGGAGCTTCTCTGAGGTGTTTGCAACAAGTGACCTCTAGACAACTAGATCACACAGAGACACTTAATTTTCTGTTTGTACTAGTTAGTCCCAGACAGGAAAGAAGGGTCATCACTACAGATGGTATGTACAGCTGAAGAAAACTCCATTCCATGAATTTTGTGGAATGAAAGATGTTCTAATAACATCTGCTATCAAAAACTGAGATGTATCAAGAGCAATAAAATCTTTTCTCACAGTTCTGAGCTTTAGGGATGACAAAATTCAAAGGAAAAAAACAAACAAACAAACAAACAAACAAAAAAAACAGCGATTTACACCTGTTGAATAGGCAATGATCATGAGAACCAGGTAAAATTATTCATGTCCATCTCCCATATAGGCCAAATGGTCTCACCATTAAATCTTTCTAATTATAAAATAGACACATTTTCCAAGAGTTTACTAACTAAATGGAAGAAAATAAACTTTTCAAACACATTTTTATGATAACAATGGAAACCATGAGTCCATGAAATAGATCTGCCATCATTATGTGTTTTTTTTATTATTATTATGTTGCTGTAATTTTCTGGTGTGGTAATGGTAAATTTCTAAATACATTGTACTAATTTCCATATTCATTTCTGACTTAGTTCTGATTTCAAGTGTGTAAAGTATGATTCCATTAGTCGTTATTGATTCATAGCATAGACTGTCTTTTTATTAATGAAAGAAAAAATAAGAATGAAGTTATAGAATGTAATGAGGTTTAGAAATGAGTTTGCTTCATCTTACAGCAGTTCTGCTGAAAATTATTACGAGATTGGCAATTCTAAGCTGCATATTGCTTGTAATACAAACCATGCCTAATGAAAAAAACATGCCTAATCCAAAGCTTCAGAAAGGCAAGAGCCTCAGTATTCCTCTCCTCCCTCCTGGGCAGGGCTTCTTGCTATGAAGTAGTAAATTTACTCAGTATTACTTTCTATTAGAAGAAAGAAGTTAATGCTGTAACAGAGAAATGGATATATCATTCACAGAGTATGAGCAGGGTGGAGAACAGGTTTTTTTTTTAATTACTTATTCTGATATCAATTGAGCTAAACAACTGACCACTCTTTCTGAGAAGAAATGTATCCTAATTTCCAACCTAAACCTCCCTTGACACAACTTGAGACCATTCCCTCTTGTCCTATCACTAGTTACCTGCAAGAAGCAGCTGACCTCGAGTGCTGTGTGCAGTTCTGGGCACCACAGTACAAAAAGGATATGAAACTATTGGAGAGTGTCCAGAGAGGGGCTACAAAGATGATGAAGGGCCTGGAGGGAAAGACATACGAGGAGTGGCTGAGGTCACTTGGCCTTTTCAGCCTGGAAAAGAGGAAGCTGAGGGGAGACCTCATCGCAGCCTACAGCTTCCTCATGAGGGGGAGCGGAGGGGCGGGCGCCCATCTATTCTCTCTGGTGACTAGCGATAGGACCTGAGGGAATGGAGTTAAGCTGTGACAGAGAAGGTTCAGGTTAGGAAAAGGTTCTTTACTGAGAAGGTTGTCTCACACTGGAACAGGCTCCTCAGGAACATAGTCACAGCACCAAGCCTGTCACAGTTTAAGTGTTTGGACTGTGCTTTCAGTCATATGGTCTGAATTTTTGGGTAGACCTGTGTGGAGCCAGGATTTGGACTTGATGATCTTTGTGGGTCCCTTCCAACTAGGGATATTCTATGATTCTGTGACCCCCAGCTCCCCACACCTTCCTTTCAGGTAGTTGTAGAGAGCAGTAAGGTCTCCCCTGAGCCTCCTCTTCTCCAGACTAAACAACCCCAGTTCCCCTGAGCCACTTCTCACAGGACTTGTGTTTCAGGCCCTTCACCAGCTTCATAGCACTTCTCTGGACACATTCCAAGGCCTCAAATGCTTCACAAACTGAAAGAGAGAAACCACTGGTTGCTCCAGTGACCTTTTGGGTGTCTTTACTAGTTGTGTGATAGGCCATAGATATTCAATACCAGTATTTTGGAGACAAAGCAAGCTATGTGGTCCTGTGGGTGAAGTTTAGGTTGGAAGAATTATTTGAACTGGCATAGAGTCAAGACTAAAACTTGTGAAGGAATTATAGGAGATAGCCATTTACACAATTCATATTTCATGGTAATTGACTTTTCAAAGGAATACTGGTAAGAAAGGATTTTTTTAAAAAAAAATAGATAAATCCAACAGAATGGTTTTCAGTTTATGGTATTCTGGTACAACATATTCAAAACAAAAGTGTCACAGAGAAAAGAAGACACATGCCACAAAAAAACAAAAATGCTTTCCCCTTTCAGTGGCAATACTTCCTATTTGTTCAAATCTTTATGTAGTAAAAACAAATATAGCCTTTAATAGAACAGTCTTTTCGCATTAAGCTTCTGAACAGGGAATTATCCTCCTACTCTAGCTTCTAATTTCCTCTTCCTGCCCCATATATAAAACAGCTGGGTGCGGTTGTCTGATGAGACCAGCTGCCTTGGTCTCACAGACTGTTTACCCTTTCCTGCCTGCTGTACGAGTTCGTCTATATTTAGGGGAAAAGGAGTAAGTAACATGAGTAATTTTGGAGTGATTTCTTGTGGCTGTTTTAATCCCAATGTCTCTAAGTCCCTTGGAAGCCAAGAGAGTGCTATGTTCATTCCATCGCAGAAACTGGAAAGAAGATGTAATAAGGAAGGAGGGGCAATTTGAGAGATGCATAGAAAGTATGGGATGAGAGTTATGGGAGTTTCAGCTGTATGAGAAGAGGAAAGCACTCCTATTTAAAAAGAATAAAAAATAAAAAATGGAAAGTAGACCTGGTCTGAATGTAAAAGCTAGGGGCATAGAGGCAAAGATAATTTCTTCAATGACATAAAGAAGCTAGTAATCATGTGGGGTACTTCACCGTGATGAAAACTGAGAAATGCTGGGAAGAGATTAATATATTCTTCCTTCTTCCTCTGTTTTAAAGCTATGCTTGGCTTTAGCTGGTGGGCATATATCCATTAGGTTTCAGTGATGCTAATAAAGACTTTTAACATGAACAAGCAAGTCCTGTGGTATGGGAAGCATAGTTTAGTTGTGGTACAGAGACAACCTGCAGAAGACTGGAGGAATGAGTTTGTGAATCTTTCCAAAGGATCAGTTAAAGAAATAAGGCAATTGAGATGAGATAACGTCAACAAAACTGAGGGTGGGAGGGGGGTGACATTTATTTGAGCATATGCACCGGAGAGTGTCTGAAAATAATACACAGAAGGAATGAAATGAAATAAATGACAGTGAGATATGTCTAGGACACAATCATTTGAAACAGTAATGACAACATCTTTATTGGAATGTGGGGAGGAAAGCCAGATTGGAAAGGATCTTAGGTGGAAGTGGTGTCAAAAAACCTACATAATGGTGTTGACAGCACAGAATAAGCTTAGAGATGAAAGGAGAAGTCAGTTGTGTTGGGGGGGGGCTTGGGGGCTTTTTTCTATTTTGGTGGTTGTTTCTTTTTCTGCTTTATTTTTTGGGGGGGGTTGCTTGGTTTTTTGTTTCCTTTTTTAGTAGTCAGATTTCTCTGTATTTCCCTTACAGAAAAGAGTATTTAAAAAAATAAAAATAATGCAGAAGGGGCCTGCAGGAAAAGTTCAGGAGAAGGAATCAGAGGAGGTCGTGGGCTGACTGGAGGAAAACAGATGAGAAACTTATGCATCTACTATAGAGACTAAATGGAAGAGACCTAGGGGACAATCATGGAAGACAAAGAGGTAAACAGAGAAGGGGAAGATCAAGTCATCCTCTGTCTAGTCTCTTTTGAGTTACTGATACAGTCTTGTGCAGTGAAAGGGTGATAGATAAAGGCAACGAAGATCTGAGTTGAAATCACAAGGGGCTGCAGTCAAGAAACTTATTTGTGTTGGGAGAGGTATTCTGCTGGGACAAGACCAAAAGAGGGGAGAATAGGTTTCTGGTGGGGAAAGCCATTCTGGTCACAGGCTTTTGCCAGAGACATTCTTGAGCATAAGAGCAGGGGTGGAGGAAGCAGATGTTTGAGGGACTTGGCAAAGTGGACAAAAATGTTGAGGCACAGAAGAGTTGAGAGGGGGAAGGAGGGATCAGCATGCAGTGAGAGTCAACAGCATTTGGAGGAGGGGGCTTGAGAGCAGATGCAGAATTGTCTGCCCTTTGCTGATCCGAGGCAGGCCTTGCTCTTGAGAAATGTCAATTAGTAAAAGAAGCAGCAACGTGCATCCAAATACAACAAGGCAACTTAGCATTTGTCTGGAAAAACAATCAAGGGTAATTTTATAACTGTCAGTGCAAACCATTTCATCAGCAGCGAAGAGGCACGTTAGGGTGTTTGGGGAGAGGCAGAATCCAGAGAATGCTGTCTGGTTCTTGTGCTTCCCAAAAGACTTCCATTGCCAGGGTTGCAAACAGCAGAGAGAAGAAAACGAAGCCCTGGAAACTTCAGGCAGTGCAATAAGGTAGAACTGAATGGAGACTTAAAATAAATAAAAATAAAATAAATGTATGAGAGCATCCAATTTTCCATGGGGAAAATAATCAGTTATTCTTTCACCCAGTGAACCATGCCACTGAGCCAGGGTGCCCTAGATGTGGGGAAAGCTAAATAACCCAGGGTCACAGATGACTTGTTTGCCTCTACAAAATTAGAGAAAAATGTCCTCCAGTGACATCATAGGACCGTTTTTCACTGTTTTTCCTGTTTCACAACATGATGATATTCCTCAGCAGCATGTTTCCCATCAAACATGGATTCCCGCTTTATGAACTCTCCCTCATTTTAGTAAAAGAAACATGATTTGGCAAGAATTTTTAGCACAAAAGTTAGCTCTGGCAAGCACATCTGTAAACATTCAGCTCTGCTCCACACAAGGGAGTTCCATCTGCAAATGTTACATCTAGGAGTCAGATGCAGAGATGGGGCAGGATATTCTCAGCACATATTTATAGAAAAATGTATAAAATACTATAAACTTTACCACATGTGACCAAAGCCACATGACCCAAATACTAAACTATTCACGTGCACACATACAAACAGCAGAAGCAAAGCAAACAGCTTAAAAAACAGCATAATTGAACATAAAGGCACCATCAGGAAACATGTTGAGTCCCTTGTCATTTCACATTTCATGCAACGCAGACAGGACGCCTTATCCCTTAGGTTGCTAGACATTAATCAAACATACTGCCACACTTGAAAGGATAATGCTATCTAAGGAGAGAAGCTTTTTGTATATTCACTTTGTATTCTTTAAGACCTGCAGACCAAAGTAATGAATGGCATCTTAGACCATTTTTCACATGAGGAGCCAGTATGTCATACAGAATTTCTTGTTCCATACCACACTGTCCTTCCATGTTATGCTGCTTGTTTTTCAGTACCAGGATATCCTTTTTTTTTTTTTTAAGATTATTTCTGGGCAAAATAATGGCTTTGGTGAACTACCCTGCTCTTTGCATTTCTTTTTACGTAAGCAGTCCTAATAGCTATGTAAGCATTGTAAATCCCCTTTACTTTACTTCTCTCTTTGCCCCATTCTTTCCCCAGAAATACAACAATTCCTGTGGGGTTATAGTGGAGCTAGGAAAAAGGCTTTCGCTTGCTGCTTGAGAACACTTCCAAAGGATTCAACTAGAAGTCAAACTGAATAGAACGCTGCCTTTTCTACTGACCTGTTCCGGTGGCGGTGGTTTGTAAAGATCATTCATTGGCCAAACACAATATATTTCATTACAATTCTAACTCTAAAATGATGAAGCTTAAACTGTGATGAGGTGTGTCTTTGCAAATTCCTTTGCCTTCCTCACCACCTCCCTCTCCCCTGTCTGTTCTTCTCCAGCCCCCACCCTCCTTCTCTTTGAAGACAGCCTGTTTCAAGGCTGGAAACTTACCACTGCCTGAGTGACAGCATCTTTGCTGTAAAGGTGTTGGGTAAGCCATGATGTGGTTCCGTGATCTCAGATCCACGTATCCACACTGAGATCACTCCTGTAATGCCACTGCAAAGCTTTATAGACCAGTTGCTGGAGGATGCGGGCCATAGCCTTGCCCAGCCTTGGGATTGCAGTCCGCAGAGAACAATTGCGGTAGTTGCTCTACCTTTAGCTTGGTGAGTTAAGCTTGTCCAGTCAGCTTGCATGCTAGGCAAGTTAGGATGACAGCGTAGGTTCACACTTTAAATATAACCAAGACTGGGGTGCCTCTGGGTCCTCCCTACTTACATGCTTTTTGCATGGTATGGCTTCTTCAGTGGGGAACTCCCCCAAAACAGATATATGGCCTGACACTTAGAAGAGTGGCAGACAAGCCTTTGGAGTCAGCTGAAACATTTGTGGGAGTCTGGAAGCACTTTAGAGGCTGATAGATAAGAAGTTAGAAACATCTGAAGTTTTGAGGAGGAAAACAAGATTTATGGTGACTATGAAGAGCAGGAAATCGAAACTGTTAAGAAATCAGCTTCAGGTCATCATAAAGTTCTGATCCCTAGTTTCACATTAAGGAACAGAATGCTACTAGAAAATCCTGCCTGTGGTAATAAATAAAATTAATAATTAGCTACTATATACTGCTTTTCATCTATAGATCTCTGTGATAAGAAGAACATAGTGAAAGTCTAATTTATTGCAGCTAAATAGTTGACTGTTAAACATTTCTTTTTGTGAGACTGTAAATTCTACCTGTTGACATAAGCTCAATCTTAGCTGCTTTCTGGACTGGATTGCTTTATCGTTTAGAATTAACTCCTTGCAGACATTTGCAAGAGTTATTGTTTCTTGCAAGTGTATTATGAAAAGGAGAAGTCCCAAAGGAGAGAGAGAGAAATAAATTGGCAAAAGGCTTCGGCACTAATTGTAACCATGGCTACATTTATTGTTATACAAATCAATTAGGACCATATTTTGTGAGTCTTAATTGAGGAAAACTGCCATTATTTTTACTGCAAAACTTGGTCCTAGAATACGCAATCACATCGTTTGTCTACCACTATAGAAAACATTTTCTTTAGTACACACTAAAAATGTAAGACCATGTTGCAAGGTGTACCTACTGTACATCTTTTTAATATAAGTAATAACATCCTGAAGTGCCTGTTGAAATAAAATGCCAGGGAGAATTTTTGTATTACTTAAAGGCTTTGGAATTTGCCCTCTATTTAACCACAGATTTTGGCTTTAATTCTGAAAAATGATAAGTAATTTGGAGATGCTTTGTTTTTTTGTTGTCCCAACTGCAGACCTTTCACATGAGCTCGGGTTTCATTTCCAAATTTGCTTTTCATTGAATGAAGTTCTTTACAGTTGTCCAAAAATAGTTGGCCCAGTTATTGGTCAGTGTTCCAACATACATTTATATAGGTTATGTATTTTTATATTTAATGTATGTGTCAAAAAAAAATACTAAAACTAAAAGACAAGAAAAAGAAAGTGTGAATTTGTGCCTCACAGTTGTTTATTATACTGCAAGCATAAAGAAGACATATAAGATTAGAACACTGTCCTAACTATATTATATATACTTATTATATACTTGTTATATTTTGGGAGAATCCAAAGGCTATCCTTTGTTATAGGTTTGTTATTTGTGTGAATCCAAAGGCTATCCTTTGTTATAGGTTTGTTATTTGTGTGAACAATTAATAGGGATATGCGTCCCTACATGTGGCTAGAAGCTACACTTGGAAGCAAGCCAGAACCCACATGCTTAGACATATCTGATGGCTTAGCGTGATCAGAGAAAATAGACTCTTAGCTGATGAATCTTCTATTCAGAAAAATGTGGAAAAAAGTAGGTAGAGGGAAGCATGGGTTCAAATGTTCGATTTATCTAAGTCACTGGTATTTTTGCCAGATTTCTTTTTAAAGTCTGATGAAAGTCATATGAAGATGTGTATGATCTTTCTGAATTGCATATGACATGGATGGTGGCTGGTGACAATTCTTTTGCTTATTGTAGCCTTGAACCAAAGCCAAACAGATGCTTTTGGGAAGTTCAGCTGCACACATAAACTTTGAAGCCCTGAGTCATCATTAGTGTAATAAAGGTGTGTTAATGTACTTTGTCCAAGGAGAACTTCTTAAAAAATCCGATCACAGAATTTCCCCGGCCACTCAGTGAGGTCATCCTGGCAACCCAAGTGGCTGGCCTGGTAAGGACACTGCTAAGCACACTTTCCTTGCTGAGGAAGAATGAGCTAGGAGGGGTGGGAGTGGCAGGGAACTCATATGGGGAAGCAGAATGTCTGTTAGAACAAAAGGAGAAGGACTGCAGTGAGTGGTGCTGCTTTGGTGATCTTTTTTTTGGGAGGGGAGTGAGCGAGGACTTCTAAAAATAGTAAAATGTGATCGTCCAGTACTGGCTTTTGTTACCATCACCCACTGGAGTTCTGCTTTCAAGATTTATTATATCACTCTTAAATCTCTTGGAGTCATTACAATCTTGCCTTTCATCTAGTCTGTATATAAATAATTGATCATCATAAGGATTGAAAACTGTGGAAATGAAGACAGCTTAACACAGATATTCTTTATGACATCAATTACAGGGGGAATCATTTGATGAGAACAGAGAATATTTCAAATGGTACAATAATGCTAGCTTCTAAAATTACTTTGTATTTTAAATGAAATGTGTACACTGATTGGTTCTGTTGCCAGTTTATGGAGAAAAGTATATTATGGTTCAATGAAAAAGATGGTTAATTATCTGCACACAGGGCTCGCTTCACCCCTCCCCGGCTTCTCTTTTACACTAATATAACTCTGTTGAAGTAGCTGTGTACAAGTGGAGTAATGCAGTGGTGAATCAGGCCTATATTTTGTAAGTAATTTATTGCAAGCATTTGCAGTACTGAGAGAGGAAACATTCAGGCGTGTTCGTTGTTGAGATTTAAACTCCCTGAGCGCGCGTTCAGCTGGCAGTAGTCGCATGTGCTGGGCCAGGGGTGTCCTAGGGTTAAACACTGAGCGTAGCAGCTACAACAGTAGCTGAGCACTTTTATTGTATTAAAACCTGGTAACATGCTAAAATACTGTAAACAGCATCATTAAACTTGTTGAAAGGAAGTTGAAGTTCAAGTGATTTTTTTGGATACTTTATGTAGTGTTGACTGGTGAATTTATATATTTGGTTAACTGGAGAGGACACTTCCTCTCCCTTTTGTTGGCTGTCATGTTCAGATTTTGTGTTGTTCCACTCTTCATCCATGCGCAGGTTATAGGTTGCTCTAGGGCCAATATTCAAGCTACTAAGGAAAACTAGTGAGAAATATAGAAGTATTCATGGCATGCTAGGAAGTGTTCACTATCGCCTGGAGCGCCCGTCTTCTGCAGCGCCTTTAGCAGCTAGGAGCATGCAGAACATGTGCAGAGCAATAATGCCATCTTATATGGCGTGTCGGTGGAAAGAATGGCATGTCAAAAATGTGTCTTCATCTGTGTGAACGACTGATAGTGACTCTATTGTAATGGGTACTGAAAAAAAATAATCTCAAGTTAAGTGTAATGTGTTAAGAGTTTGGTTTTATATGAGCTATTTCTAGAACTAGACAACATCAAACAAAAATACCTTGTGTAATTGTTTTATGGTGGACAGTCCCAGGAAATGATAGGAATTGGGTGTGAAAGCAGAGCTAAATGATGACTTTGAGTTCCTGTGCAGTCACTGAAGAGCATTCCAATTAGCATGAGTGAGAAAGGCAAATGCTTTTTTCTTCGGGGTTGGTGTGGTTAAATGTTGCAACTGCAAAGTTTGGGGAACTAGGATAAGAGAGATTGAAAACTATAAATTTATGACAAATGAAAATTCATGGTGATAGATAAACATTAGCATTTATCTTGCTGGGGATGTAAATAAAAAAATACCAAAGCGTGTGCTTTGATATCAGATGGTTTTCAAACTGAAATGTTTCAGTTTCAATTCTCTACAGACACTGTGGGAATAATTCCTGTACAGATTATGGTAGCTGCTGTTTGTCCTTTGACCAAAATTATCGTAATAGGTCCTAATAGTTCTTTTTTTTATTGTTATCTATTCCTATTGGGGCAGTCCTTAGAAGCCCACATTACTTATGCCATCTGTGTAGTAGTATAGGTCAGCACAAAGCAGTTGGTTTGCAGGTAGGACTGTGGAGCGATACGCAAACAGCTCTTCAGTTCCCTTGGATGTGTTATTCTGTGGTGTGTAAGGAGTTTGGAGGAGACACTCGATTTTGGTGTGAAACATTTTAGCTTGGCTTAGTATTTTATGGTATTAGTTAGAAAAAGACTCATCTTCTCTCTTTTCTCTAGAGTGCTGCTACAAGATGCAAAATTGTTTCAAACCCCTGATTCCAGATAGGGTTTTGAGAGGCCTTGAAAGATCATTGCCTCTCCCAATTTTCAGTGATATGTATGAAGCAAGAAAAGGATATATTAACATCACCAACAGGCAGGAACAATGACCCACCACTAAATGTGAGGAGATTCAGCATATCAGACTCCAGTGCTTATCAACCATTTAGTTACTCCATAAAATATTGTTTATTACAAGTTGGTTTTTAGAACTCTTCTCTGCCTATTCTTTCTTTTGTGTCTTGATGGTGATCATACCTAGCAGCATCCTGGAGAACATTGTGTTCTATATTGATCCTGACAATTATACTTGCATGAAATCTTGCATCCTAATGCGTATCACTAGATTTTTTTCGCAGAAGCTTTTGTGACATTATTACAGATAGCATGTTATTGTGCATGAAAAGAAAAAAAGTGCTACCAGCAATAACATCCAAACCTGCATACAGCTTTAACAAGTGACCTTATAGACATCCATACATGCATGTGCAAACAAATACACACACACACACAGAGCACTACGTTGGAAAGAGGGCTGGGCATCCAGGGGATCAAAAGGACAGGAGATAATGGAGTTTTGTACAGGAAAGAGAAGTTCAGAGACAGACTGGGCAGCAGAAAGGGTTACTTGAATTGACTGGGAAGAAAACTGTATTCCTACCATACAGCAGCATCCATTCTGAATATCACTTAAGTGCATATTTCCCAGGCCAGGTTTGCACAAATAAAAATCTGAATACATTTCCAGGTTTTGGTCCCAATCAATTGCATTTAGGGTTTCTTAATTGTAATTTTACATAAAGAAAGATAAATGTATGTGAATAATGATGGGGTTTAATTTCCAAGAGCTTGTGATTGCTTTGAGAAGTTAATGGGAATCACCAAGTGTAATACAATATCTTGTTGATTTAGACAGTAGTTTATTTTCTGTGTTCCTTCATTTGAGAGACACTCAGGTATGAAGAACAGATGTGCAGATGTTAGTCTGGGGTGTAGTGTGCCCAGAGGGAAAAGTGTAGGTCAGGGATGATTTTTAAAACATTTCTGTTTAAGGTGTGGGATGTAGTACCTTTAGGGTTTATCTTTCTGAAACTTCTAGATGACATTTCTAAATTGCTACTGAGAAAACAAGCCCTTCCATCTCAATAATATCAAAAGGAAGCTGTGCCTAAGAAGTAACCGTAGGATCTATTCCCACTGCTGACAGATGTAATTTTTATTTGCTATTTTGGAAAATGCTTAAAGTTGTTTTTCCTTTTCAAATCATAGCAGTGTCCTCTGGGAAAACAAATACAATGCTTCTGAAGTTGTGTCCTTGCAGTTGCTGACTCCTGCAACTAAAGGGGTAAAGTTAAAGGTGACGAAGCCATAGTATTTTCAGTTGATTATGAATAGTGGTATACATTCATATTCTAAGGACATTTACAAGAAATTCGAAAGGAGAGAACAAGGTTTGTCTGTGCAAATTCAAGGACAAGTTACATCTGACAACACTAAGTACTGAACTTCTTCAGCTATTCACTTAAGCAGCTAAATCTAATGCAGCCTTTTAAAGTGCTTTAGCAATTTCTAACCCTGGATCTGCATGAGCTTTATAAGGCCTAGCACTGTTTTCTCCATTGCTGTGGTGTGTGTGAGCCCAAGTCACAGCCTGGGACACTTCCATGTTAGATTCTGTGGAGATAGGACAAAAACAGAAATTACAGTCATAGCCAGGACTGCATGCTGGTGCAGCGCAGTTGGAGGTTGTACAACTCTGCTGCCTGGGAGCACTTGGAGCCCTCTGTAGAGCTAGCTGAAGGGCTATAATTCATTGAAAATTTGTCACATGTTAAAATAATTATTATCTAACACTCCCAAGGTAAGATTCATGTCATCAGCTTTAGCTGTCTGCAGTTTATTGTCCTGGAACATGTTCAGAAATGGAAGGATAAACTGGGGGCACCCCAGTAGTGCTTTGATCTCTCCATTACTGCTAAAAGGAGGATGGACAGCCAGCTCAGACGGGACTCCTGTAATTTTCAGACAGTTGAAATTAACTGAACCTCACCCTACCTTGGTAAAATGAGACTAAATTCCCATTACTACTTCACGCTCACCTTTTTTTTCTTTTTTTTTTTTTTCCCTGAGTTTTTTTCTAAGTTACCAGATTGTTTCAGAAAGAAACAAGTTCCCTACTCGATACATTAATAATTACTTGGCTGGCTTACTGCTCAGCTTCCAGCTGCCTGGAACCTGTGGGTTTTGAGACAAGGAGTTATCTTCTAGTAAGGAACTGCACTGCTCAATATTTCCCTCATCGGCAACTCCCCAACTTCTCAGCAATAGTATGATAGTTTTATTTCCTGTTTATTGGCTAGAGTGTTGCCATGTAGTTGATCAGTAATATAAAATGTGAAATTTGTATATATGTGTGAATATATATAGACACACGTTTAGCTTTTTTTTTTTTCTCGTTAGAACTGTATGATGTAGATGTTATATATGTCGGACAGAAAGGCAGCAAAAATGCATAGGTGTAATCTGCTGCTACTTTAAGTGGTATAAAGTATGGTTTCTGGCCCCTAGAGACCACCCTGGACTGCAGGATGCCTCTACTTCATCTCCTGTGTGCATCTGTTGAGTACCTTGAAGCATCTAAAATGGCACTAGGCCTGGTTTAAGCAAGCAACAGGCTTCCATGTGGTGTGACTGTATTGGCAATGGAGGTTCTTTGCTACAGCCTCTGCCCCATCTGTAGAAGTCTGAGGTGGGGAGTGTGGCTGTAGCACATCTCACGGGGATGCTTTAGACTAAAACTATTAATGTTTATAAGGCATTTGGAAAACCTGTACGAGTATATATTTCAGTATTGTTGTAATATTAGGATCTTCTGAAATTCTGAAGCTTCTGAACACTGTAGTTCTATCATCAACATCTGCACTTAGAAAGATATAACCCATCATTAAATTTTTGTGTGAGGTTAGTTCAACAAAATATTTTAAAATTTGACTCAACTCCTAGACTTACTGGGCTAGTTAGAGAGTACTCTTACAGCCCAGATTGTCTAGATACCCACATAAAAATGTAACTCATACTCCTGTAAAGAGGGAAGCTGAAGTACCTCCATGGTAGACCTTTTGGAATTGATCCACTTACTTCAGTTCTTGTCCCATTAAAATCATTGGAAAAAAATGTTCTTGACTTCAAGGGGAGCAAGGTTAAACTAGTGCAGAATGTTTTGAAAATTCCAAGCTAGTAATTTAATCTTTGGATTTAACCATAATGGCCCTTGCAAGCTTTTTTCCAAAGCTGCACTCAAAATAAATGATGTGTTAGTCTCTAATAAATGGTCCTTAGTAAGAGTATGTATTATACATCCTTTGAAAAGTCATTTATTTCTTATGGTGGGTTTCTGATTCAGCTGTCTCCCCAGCGTGTCATTTCAACTATTTCTCCCTTTTAGGAGTCTGTATAAACCCTGCAACTTGCCGTGTTTGTGTACAGCAACATGTGCATCTGTGCGTAACAACATGAAGAGGATAACCTCAGACTTATTAGCATGGCTGTCTTCAGATTGAAAAAATACTTGCTGCAGTTTCATTTCTTAGAATCAGCTTCCTGATTTCTTGCTTATTAAATCATGTAGTGTTTATAAAATAAAAGACTCCCAGGCTGTCAGTCAGAACTCTAAAGCCTTTTGCAGACCATAAATTCACATTCCACTAGTTATAAATAGAAAACACTATTGCACTGATTGTAAAACACTCTCTCTGATGATTGTATGTTCTACTGCACCAACAAATCAGAAAAAGAGATGGTTGGGATGCTGTTGTCAACATCTTTTTGCTCAGAATTTCCATTGAGCCAATAAATGAGCTTGTGCGGATGATTTGTAGTATCTGTTATCACCTTTCATCAAACTGTGAGGAGAAAGGAAATACGGGATATTCCAGATGGGAGTCTGGTACGTGTGTACTGGGGAATCTGTTTGTATTTCCTCTGATTGTCAGTGAAGGACAGTGGGGGAGCTATTGCTTGGTTTACTATGTTTTTTGTACTAATGAACATATCCAAGTGACTCTTGTTAATATACTGTAATTTACAGTTCTTCTGGGAGAGAGTATTCATCTTTTCAGTAGCCTTACTCCTGTTGTATGTTTTGTACCACTGTAGTTCAGAACTTACAGAAATTACTCTGCAGAAGAGTAAATTTCCTCCTTTTAGCTGTTGTTAGTCAGCTTTTCCTGTGTGTTTTTATTTATTACTCTTAGAGTAGGTCTCACTAGGATACTTGCTTCTGCAATGTCCTGATTAATCAATACTAATATAGTTTGCTGAACATGTTTTCCACTTGAGTTTCTGGCCCCTTTATTAAAAACAGAAGTATTTGATATAAAGAAATATATCTGCAAAGCACCAGGGTTTATTTTTTTCTATAAATGCTGCTATGGAGTGGTATATATCAGTTTGAGGTTTGGATATTCACCCATGAATCATTTGGACTTCTCTCATACATCCGCCGCAGAAGACCATCCATACTTGTGTTCTAGGAGCAGTGGCTTGTCTCCTGGTAACAGTGAGACATATAGCCCATTTTGGGGTGGGCATTTAGCTAAAGGACACAAAAAGTAATGTAAAGCAAGTCAAGATGCAGAAGCTTGACAGAAGTTACTAAAATGCGGACTGGATGAGATATGGATCTGTCTAGACTGTTTCTGTCTCCAGCAGAGGCAGTAGGAGAGACTGTTTAAGGAAAGCCTGCAAACTTGGCCTCTTCCATGGTCTATTCTCCTCATGCTCTCTCAGCATGGGCTGTTAGAGGCATGGGCTTTTGCAGTCATTTTAGTGGTCAAGGACCTGTTGACGCTGTCTGCCTCAGCAGCGTCCTGTGGCAGCAAGTTCCAGAGCTTTGCTCCTTGCTGTGGGGAGTACTCTAATTTCATTTGAATCAGTCTCCCCATGCCTGCTACCGCTTTTTCTAGTGTTTTGGGATTTTATTCTGTTACATCATCATTGCTTTCAGCTATCCACTTCCTTTCCTTATATTGTAAACTGTGATCATACACCCTTTCTGGCCTTCCCCTCTCAACACTGAAGAGTCATGGAGTATGTAGTGTTTATGATAGCTGCTTCACTCCCTTGATGATTTTAGCTGGCCTTCTCTGAATCTTTTGTGACTTCATTACAAAATTTAAAGTCATACTGATGTGCTACAAGCGTGTCAAGCAAGAGAATCTCCCCAATGCCCTCAGCAGTAAAGGTGGAAACAAATAGTTCACTGAGCACCCAAGCTGTGACGTTATCATCCATGAGCGTCCTTTTTTATACCTTTATCATCAAGTGATCCCACTCATCACAGGATAGCTTCCTGCGTTTTATGTGTTCAAAGAACATTTTATTATCAATTTGGGCACTCTTCAAATTCTTTTTTAGGCCTATTTATTCTCTGTTTACATTTGAGCTGCTTTATTTTATGGCCCATTCTGTTCTGATTTTTAAAAGCTTACCATTTTTTTTAAATGCTGATATTCTTCCCTTGAAAGCTGCCATTGCTTTCTTATTGAGACATCCATACATTGGAGGTTTTAGGTGGTTTGTTTTCTCTTTGGTCTATGCCACACATATTACCTAGGCTTCTAATACAATGTATTTAATGGCCAGGGGGCCTTCTGTAGACTTCATGGTTTCTGAACTAATCCTTTCAGAATTTTTGGAGGGGGGTTGTTGTTTGGGCCCTGTTTCTTTGGTGTTTTTTATATTTTATTTTATTTTATTTTATTTTATTTTATTTTATTTTATTTTA